>NC_044930.1:4916025-4996863 GCF_003576645.1 Ipomoea triloba
ATATATATATATATATATATATATATATATATATATATATATATATATATATATATATATATATATATATATATATATATATATATATATACATATATGCATGCATTATATATTTTTGTATATTTATTTATTTTATATTATTAATTAATTATTTATTTTTATTCCTATTGTCATTTACTATTAAACAAATATGTTTTTTTTCATTTAAATCAATTACCATTATTAAGTACTTGTAGTCCAGTGGCATCAAACTCTTCCCTTTATACGGGAGGTGGTGGGTTCGAGTCGGAGACAACACTAACCCTTGTGCTTCAATAGGTTGAGAAAGTAGTTATGAACAGATACTGCATTCTAATAGAGTTAGTAGTATTCAAAAAAAAAAAAAAAGTACTTGATTCCAATTAAGATTCTGATTCCAAGGTTTGAACCAAATACTCTTTAAATATGTTAAAAAAATTAAATACATAATAATACAATAAAGTAAATATAGAGTACTAAATAGTTTATATTTGTCTGGTTACGTATGTACCTGTGCAGCCTGGACTAAGATATGGATTTCCTTCATAGCCATTATCGCAGCGGCAACGGTAACCTCCCAATCCGGTGTCCGAATCTAAGCAATGGCTATTCGCATGGCATGCATATTCACTGCCTTTTTTGGCTTCGTCGCAACTCAATTTTCCAATTGGTGGGTCTAGTACAACCACGTGGAACACTCACGTTATTATTCATGCAAGAATTTTAACTTAGATTCAGGAGAAAGTCTACGAGTCCCTATTTGAAAGTGCATTTTGTGTTTTTAATTTTTACTTTTTTTTTGTTTTTTTATGCTTATTAATTTAGAAAAATGATCATCTGCTATTCATTAATTAAATTCCTAATATTTTAGTTTATCCTTTTATCATTTTACACTTATCAATAATTCAACAATTAATTTTGTCAAATACTTTAATTTTAATTAGTTAGCTTATTAGCTACTAACTTTTCAGTTGGCGTGCTAAACAGAGTTATAATTTAAAAATCAAAATACCAATTTTTCATTTATTAACAATTACTCCTTAGTTTCATTTTAAATGTCTAGTTCAATTAAGGAGAGTTACTAAGGTGTCTCATTTCTTCCCCAACTATTAATAATCATTCTCATTCCTCCCTACTACCAAACATACAAAATACTTTCACCAAAATCTATTACCATTACTAAGTATTTGATACTCATACCGATTCTGATTTTCATGTGCGAATCAAACATATTTGTAATTCTATTTTTATAATATTAAGTTTAATATTAGTATGTAAATGAAAGGGATGAGTACTAAATAGCATAGCGGAGTATTTATCAGCAAATTAATTACGCACCTATGCAACCCAGATATGGATTGCCTTGATAGCCGTGATCGCAGCTGCAACGATAGCCTCCCGTGTCTGAATCTACGCAGTGGCTATTCCCTTTGCATCCATATTCAGTAATGTGCTGCGCTTCTTTGCAATTCAAGTCTCCAATTGCCCAGTCCATAACGAGTGGAACAGTTTCATGAACCCTCCGTGGAAAATTAGGATTGTTCAAATCAGATGCGCCAAGGAATCTGAACCGACTCGTGTCTCCAAAAAAGGAGTAGGCGCAGGGATTGAAGGACCAGACCTTGGTGTGGTTCATGGCACTGACCATGCTAATGTTGTACAACTTGTTCAAATCTTTTGGCATGGGTAATTGGCAGCAGCCGACACCGGAACAAGTAGTCCCATTAACCGGCGGCACTTGAGAGGCATTAGAACAGCGCGAAGTGCAACTGGAAACGTCATTGGTTCCGTGGGATATGAGCAAAGTGTCGTCGCAGCCTACAATGGCGAACTTGTTTTCAAGGGAGTAGCTGTAGTGATTTAATCTTTGGAACGACATGGTTTGAGAAGTAGAGTTGAAAGGGAATTGCAGAGGACGCCATGCTCCTTTGGAGTCGTAGCAAACGGTTATACCGCCGCCGCCGCCAACCCATATATGCCTATCTGATATGTCATAGACTAAGGCAGGGTTGCCCGCTCCGGTAGTGAGGACTGTGTTGGGTGGATTGGAACTGGTGTCGCAGAGTATCTGGAATTCGGAATCAAATGCACATCCACTTCCTATTCCGAATGGGTACGGAATCGCCAAGTTTCCGCACCGGGTTGGGCAACCTCGACGACCAATCGGAGCTGCAGCTTGGCTCAAGTTGGTTGTCGTCGTCTGGGCAATAGCTGAGGCAGACAGGAAGACGAGCGCCATCAATAAACAACGCCCACAAGCAATTGGGGCACAGAATTCCATAGCTATAGAGGATATAATATATTAGCAATTCGATCTGTATTTGCATGTATATATAAAAAGTTTGGTTGGCCATGAAATTCTATTTATACACTATATGGATAGGCCATCCCCGAAGACTCCGCAAATCGCTCCACGCATCTCGGTCCAAAACGAATTTAATTAAATTTTATGAATTAGAATAATGTAAATTATGAGTTAGAATAATGTACATTATGAGTTATAAAAATACATGTTACAGTGGGTCTCGTGAAAAAAATAAATAATGACTTCGTTTTTGGACCGTGACCCACGCAATAACTATTGGGCAGAAGCTAATAAAAGTCAAGTCTAGCACTCAGTGACAGAAACTAATAAAGGGTCAAGTCTAGCACTCAACGTCTTGAAAATGTGTGGTGGTATAAGGAAATAAAGTTACACTTTCGAGCTAGTAAAGGCCAAGTCTAGCACATGGTGGTTAAAAGATTGTTGAGCGAATGCCGATAAAGGACTTAATAGGGCCAAGTCCATCACCCATCGTCTCAAAATGTGTTATAGTAGTCTTAGGAAATAAAGTTACACTTTCGTTACTAGCTATAGCTATTGGTATAGTAATAAGCGTTTAATTTTAACAATTCTCTTTAACAAAAGAGCTGAGCTAGCATAGAAATCAGAGTGTATTCGCAAAAAAAAAAAAAAAAAAAAAAATAAGAGTGTTGGCAGTGATTGGCCTGGATCTGCATCATGCATGTTTGAATATAATTGGCGTCAAGTACGTTGTAGCTAGCTACCATCTCCCAGGACGTCCTATCTAAGATAAATATGTATGAATTGAAACTTTATCGTCCTGTTGTGCCTTATTTGTCAATTGATAAGTAGTCATGTGGCTCTTATAGGTGGAGACATGATAAGACATAAGTCCATACGCAATTGTAGTTGATGAAAGGTACTAATAGGCTACATTTTCCAATGTTACCATCACGTTTTCCACTTCCTCTAGAATAGTAGAATATATGGTCGAGGCTTTAGTTTAGAAATTTTACTTTAATTAACTTATTAAGCGGTTTAATGCTGACAGAAAAATCAATTCAACTATTCTAGAGAAAGTGGGGCACTTGGGCCGAGAGGAGACCCTTGAAATTAAGGATTCAACATTTTGGTAAAAAAAAAAAAAAGCAATTCAAATGAAAAGACAAAAGATATGCTTAAGCCATATATCACCATATTAGCTACGTTTGGCAAACATAATTGAAAAGGTATGTAGCTGAAAGATGGAAAATTATAAGCTAAAAGCTGAAGAGCGGTTAAACTAGCTGATTATTCTTGAAAGTGTTTGGTAAAATTAGTTTTTTGATAAGCTGATAAATGTAAAAAGACTAAAAGTGACATCTTCATAAAATTTAAATAGTTTTAAATTTAAATAGGTTTGTTTACATATTAAAATTTAACATTTTCAAATGAAAAGTAGCAATATTATTGTGAATCTCCTTCATCATCAATACATCCAATACAATCCTATTCATATATATATATATATATATATATATATATATATATATATATATATAAGATAATCAATCTTTAATAATAATAATAATAAAATGATCACATTTTAATTGGGAGGGGTAAATGATGTCATTTATTTAAAATAATAAGGATAAAGATGAAAAAAAGAAAGTTAGGAATCTACTAGCTTATTTTTAAAAATTAAAAATAAGTTTTTAGTTTAAGCTACTAGCTTATTTTGGTTACGTTATATATATGAATATAATCTCATTCGAAGTCTCAATCGAATCCATTAATTTTAGTCAAAGTCTCTTCGGCTAAGATTATATTCATATATATAGCGTATATGACAGGAGAAATACGAGTAATAATATACTATATATGTGAACGGACAATTTTACACCTTCATTTGACTTCAACTTAACCAAAATTTGACTAAAGGACCAACATTGGAAAGAATTTGAAAGTCAAGGGACTTAAATTGTCTAAATCAAAAGTCGATGACTAATTTTGGAAAATCAACATAGTCGGAGAACCATTGCTGGAATTAACTCAAACTGTAATTATATAGCAATGATATTGTAGTTGTGTTGTAATGAAACTATAGTGTATATAAAATGAAATTAAATTGAATAACAATTTAACATATTTGAGTGTATAATGTCGAATGAAACTGTAGTTATATCGAAAAGAAATTGTAGTTGTATTGAAAGGAAACTGCTGTGTTTTTAAAAAGAAATTGAATATGTTATACACACGGAGTTACTTTTTGCGGAACAGATGCCGTTTCTGCTGTTTCTTTTCATTAATCAAAACGACGCCGTTTTGATATATATGGACTACCATGCATTGTGGATCGCGATCCACAGTCAAATTTGCGCAGTTTCACCTTGCAAGGTGGACCCGGATCCATAGAATAATTTGTCCAATTATATATGGCCACTTCATTAAAGTAAATTTTGCAATACGTGTGTTGACCATATTAGCGGAAGTGGAAAATGTCATGACAGCGTGAAAAATATTTCATTGACGTACTCGTAATAATTTACTTCCAACTTTTACTTTCACTTGTGTTCAAATTTGATTAGATGAAAAAAAAAAAAAGAATGAATAAATATCATGGACTCCTATTAAATTAAGTAATTAAAGCATGTCGATCAAATCATAGGGAGTAAATAATAAAAGTAAGAATTAAGAGTACATGTAGAATTACTCAAACTACCTGCATTGTAACATGTGGTTTATAAATATAACTTGATGGCCACTCGAACACTATTATCCATAGAATCGGTAATAATATATTACTCCGTACATCATATTTTGTTTCAAAATTTAATATATTTAATTTTGATATTTTGTTTAAATTTCTTGTCTAAACTAATTTTAATGTTATGTAATTTTGATATTCTATTTATTTTAATATTATGTAATTTTGATACTGTGTTTAAATTATGTTATTTCTTTAGAGACAACTTCAACCAAATTGGTCACACTATTGACTTGGTAACTACAAGCTAAGTTTATTAATTCGACTTCTCTTCTTGATTTGAGATGATTACCTATGGGTGGGGTTTGAAAATTTTATTTTCTATTAGAATAAATTCTCCATCAATCAAATAAAATAAAATATTTTTTTATTTTCAAATTTAAGGAAAATATTCTCTCAAAAAAACCAGTGAGCCAAACAGGAGATAAGAAACCAACAAAACCTTTAGGGCAGTGCGTGTGGGAAGTGCCAGGAATTGACTTTGGGTTGACTCGTGGATAGGAATTGACTCATGGATAAGCATTGACGGGAAAGCTAGCTAGAAATTTTCATACATGCTCTCAAACTTTTATCAATAGAATCGATCGGTAATATATTACATTTACATCCTCAATAATTATGGAATTCTCTGCCCCTGTTGCCTGTTGGTCTTGACTAATAATCTAACGTGTAAAATGGGAAAGTATTCATTTTGTTGTATTATATTAAGTTTTTTTATTTTTATTTTTATTTTTATTTTTATTTTTTTTGGATTAAAGGGACCCGTAGATCCCGATTAATCAGAGACGCCTGCTCGTAGCGACGTTGTTCATATTCCGGTCGAGCAACACATTCAGCCCGTCCGGAGGATGATTCAACACCGTAGTACTCCACGTTGAACTTTGCTCAAGATTTGCCAAAAAGTTGACACATTGATTTTCCTCTCGGAACACATGACTGATCTTCCATCTATCAAAGCGCTCCATGAGAGCTTTGCAGTCCGTGATTAAGGTATTGGCATCAATAGTATTCCCCATGTTACAATCAAGAGCTTGCATCATAGCTTCAGAATCAGTTTCAACAATGAGTCTGATAAAATTAAGATTTTTCGCAATAACGAGTCATTCCCGAAGACCCGTAGCTCTGCCAAGAAGTTGTTAGATTATATTAAGTATTTAGTGTACTATTTAAAGCGCTAAAGTAGTGTATTTTCACTAGCAAACACTCAACTGATAGAGTTGAATGTGAAACTACCATCAGTTAGTAGAAAAGATATATATTAGAAATCAACTAAAAGCTTTCACTAGCAAACACTCAACTGATAGAGCTGAATGTGAAACTACCAAAAGTTAGTAGAAAAGATATTTAGGCTATGTTTGGCAAACCTAGCTGAAAAGGTAGCTGAAAGCTGAAAACTGAAAAGCTATAATCTCGAAGCTGAAATCTGAAGAGCTGGTAAGCTAGCTGTTATGCTTAAAAGTGTTTGGTAAAATTAGCTTTTTAATAAGTTGATAAATGTAAAAAGACTAAAAAGGACATCTTCATACAATTTAAATAGTTTAAATTTAAATAGGTTTGTTTATATATTTAAAAATAAAATAGTGAAATCAATATATTTTAATAAAATATAAAGTGAGAGCATATATTTGAAATCATATAAAGTAAAACAAAATGTTTATAATTCGTAAGATTAATTCATACAAAAATCAATGTTGAAACAAAAATGTCAAATTGAAATTAAAACTAAACATATTGAAAAAAAAAAAAAGTCAAAAAGGTTTAGCCAAAAAGGTTTTAATTAAGAAGTGTAAATGATGTCATTTCTTTAAAATAATAAGGTTAAAGATGGAAAAAAAGTTAAGAAGCTACTAGTTTATCAAAAATAAGCTCTTATTTTAAGCTACTAGCTTATTTTAGGAACATTACCAAACAGAGCTTATAACTTAGGAACATTACCAAACAGAGCTTATAACTTATTAGTAGCTTAAAATAAACTATAAGCTCCTAAATAAGCTCTGCCAAATAGAGTCATATTAGAAATCAACTAAAAGCTTTCGAGAGGTGCGTGTTGGAAGGACAAATTAACTAGCGTACACTTTGGTGCATATTACAATATGATTTAAGATTTGATTTAGAGTTACTTAATTGAGCTATAATGCACATAAGTCAAAATTACATTAAAAGATTCAATCCAACCAATTAACTTATGTGAGGCTGTCTCACATATCTTTGTCCCTGAGACGGGTTGGGTCAAGATAAAAATAAAATGTTTATTATTTATATAAAAAATATACTATCTATTCATAAATACATTCTCCCGACTTAATTGTCAACATTACTTAATGTAAAGGTATCACAATTGTTTTTTGAGTACTACTAACTCTGTTACAATACAGTATCTGTTCATAACTATTTTCTCAACGGCTCGAACCCACCCTCTTCTATATAGGGGTGTAATCGAGTACCAATAGACTTATTCCTAAATATCTAGTTCCAAGTGTGAGCAATAATGGTATGGGATGTGTGGGGAATTGATTTTGGGTAAACTCGTGGATCGGCATTCACGGAAAAGCTCATAGATGCAGAGTGCAGACCTCACCCAGGCCTACCTGTCTTCATCATCGCCTATCCATATAGGCATATAGCGTATAAATACAATTTGATTTGCCACCCAAAATTTTTATCCATAGAATCGGTAATATATTTCATTTACATCTTCAATAATATAATTATGGAAAAAAGCAAATACCAATTTTGGTCCTACGACTATTGTTTTAGTGCCAAAATTCATCACGCAGGTCACCCATCCCCGTTTAAAACGTGCCGAAATCTAAAATTTTTGATGGTATTTTCATCCTTTTCAACTCAATATCCTAATTTGAGCATGAATAAAGAGATTTAAGCTCTAAGATCGATCACAATTCACAATTCTCCTCCTAAAATGAGGTGGAAAAACTGCGAATTTTGATTGATTTTAGGACTTAAATTCATTTATTCATACTCAAATTAAGATATTAAGTTGAAAATGATGAAAATATGCTTAACAATTTTAGATGTTTGCACGTTTTAAACGAATAGGTGATCGGCGCGATAAATTTTGGCACTAAACTAATAGTCGTGGATGAAAATTGGTACTAAAACAATAGTTGTGAGACCAAAATTGATAGAAATGAAACATGTGAACCAAAATTGTCATTTGCTAATAGTCGTGGAACCAAAATTGATATTTGCTCTTATGGAAAAACTATGTGGCGGCCCTGTTGCAGCATGTTGGTGTTGTTTATTAGTGGTGGTGTTCCTGTCAGGCTCCTCCGCTATTGCCCAGACGAGAAGCAACGCTCCCATTGTTCGTCCAGGTTGCCCCACCCACTGCGGAAACTTGACGGTTCCCTACCCATTCGGAATCGGGATAGGAAGTGAATGTGCACTTGATTCCGGATTCGAGATATCCTGCGACACTACTACTGTTTCCAATCAAGGCAGAGCAATCTTTAGAGGATGGAGTGGGCTCCGCTTTGTGTATAACATATCAGAAACCCAGATTTCGGTTGCGCACTCCCCAATGCTGGCAACCAATTGCTACGACTCCAAAGGAGCATTGGTTCGTAAGCCGCCATTTCTACTCCAAACTTATTGGGTACTGCCCATACAAAGATATTATCACTGCAGCCTCTCCCCTGAAAACAAGATAACCACAATTGGCTGCGACGATACTCTCGTCATATCGCAAGGAACCAATATTACTTCCACATGTTCTAATGCCTCTCAAGTGCCTCACAATGGGGCTTGTTCCGGTATCGGCTGCTGCCAATTACCCTTACCCAAGGGCTCCAACAAGGTCTACAATATTAGCATGCTCAGTGCCTCGAACCACACCAGGGTCTGGTCCTTCAATCCCTGCTCATACATGTTTCTTGGAGACACCAGTCGCTTCAGATTGCTTGGTGCATCTGATTTCAGCAATCCTAATTTCACACGGAGGGTTGTTGAAACTGTTCCCGTGGTTCTAGACTGGGCAATTGGAGACTTGAGTTGCAAAGAAGCCGAAAGCAGTAGTGGATATGCTTGCCAAGCGAATAGCCATTGCGTAGATTCCGGCACCGGATTTGGAGGTTATCGCTGCGAATGCGATTATGGTTATGAAGGCAACCCATATCTCACTCAAGGCTGCTTCATGGCGTTAGGTAAGGCTTTTTTTTCGTAAATATACTAAGAGCAGATTTTTTTTCTTCTGTTATTAATGCCTAAATTGCTCTTGTCTATTTAATAATAAAAATAAGCCTTAATGTTTAAAAAAGAAAAAACAAACTCAAACATATATGCTTGACAATTATATATGGTATTATTGGAACCATCTTGTAATATGAACCATAATTCACAGTATAACAATTGCCACTTGTATTAGACCGGCCAATTGGAAACTTGAGTTGTAACGAAGCCCAAAAAAGAAGTGGATATGCATGCCAAGCCAATAGTCACTGTGTAGATTCAGGCCGCACAGGAAATGGAGGTTACATGTGCCGTTGTGATGACGGTTATGAAGGGAAGTAGGGAACGCATATCTAAGTCCAGGTTGCACTGGTGCGTAATAACATAAATTAAATATCTACTATTTAACACTTCGTATTTACTCGGTTACATTTACACTATTAGTTGTGTATAATGCTGAGTCTTTATATGTTCCAGATGTTGATGAATGCAAAAATCCAGAGAATAATACATGTATACTGCAATGCAACAACATTCCAGGGGGATTCAAGTGTAGTTGTCTCGAAGGATACTACAGCGACGGTAGAAAAGATGGTCAAGGTTGCCTTCTTATGAACAAAAAGTCAGTTTCATGGTTTAAATTCTTTCTAGGTAAGTTCTTAATTTTCTTTCATTTTTAAGAAATGGTATGAACGTTTACTGATTGCCAGTGGTTCTCACTACCCTACCATCAATACAGGGATAGGATTGGGAATATTTGCCTTGGTTGCTGTGGCTACTTCACTATGCTATATGATCAAGAAAACAAACCGTGCTAACATGAGGCTCAAGTTCTTTGAACAAAATGGTGGCTTCTTACTGAAACAAAAGATCACCTCCAGCGATGGCTCAGAGGTGACCAAAATTTATTCTGCCAAAGAGCTCACTGAAGCTACTAATAACTATGCTCAAGATATAATTTTGGGTCGAGGTGGAAATGGCATTGTGTTTAAAAGAATTTTACCAAATATGCTAGAAGTTGCAATCAAAAGATCCAAAACAGTCAATGACACTCAAATTGAGCAGTTCATCAATGAGGTGGTTATTCTTTCTCGAATTAATCACCGCCATGTTGTCAAATTCTTGGGGTGTTGCTTGGAAGCTGAAGTTCCTCTGCTAGTATATGAATATATCTCTAATGGAACTCTGCATCACCATATCCATCGCCATTCTGGTGCATCAGATTGGTTGTCATGGGAAAATCGTTTGAGAATTGCAATTGAAGCTGCAGGTGCACTTGCTTATCTTCACTCTGCTGCATCCATGCCTATAATCCACAGGGACGTCAAGTCAACCAACATATTGATAGACGAAAACTACACTGCAAAGATCTCTGATTTTGGAGCTTCTAGGTTAGTCCCTTTGGATCGTACACATGTGGCAACACTAGTCCAAGGAACACTTGGCTATTTGGATCCAGAATACTTCCAAACAAGCCTATTGACAGAAAAGAGTGATGTATATAGTTTTGGAGTAGTCTTGGCCGAACTTCTAACAGAAAGGAAACCTGTGCCTCCAAATATGAGTGAGGAAGAGGATCGAAACTTATCTGCATTTTTTGTTCGATCCGTGAATGAGAATAGACTGTTTCAGATTCTTGTGCCTAGGCTAGTAAAGGAGGGGACACTAGAACAACTTCAAAGAATTGCAGAGCTTGTGAAAAGATGCCTTCAACTTAAAGGAGAAGATAGACCTAAAATGAAAGAAGTAGCAAGTGAACTTGAATGTATAAGACACTCTGCTGAACATTCATGTGCAGAACCTTGTTTTATACTTGAAGAGGATGAAGCGTCAGATCTTTATCCAGTGACAATAAGCCCATAGTGCTTATGCATGTGATGAGATCATATCATTTAACTTTAATCTCTTTGTATGATAATAATGGATGATATTTCTACTTCATTGTATTTGTAAGGAAAAGAGAGACTGAGAATGCATTATGCATTATGTTATGATGAATATAATATAATCACGACACAAGTTCCGCATCATCTCCCCTTCAGCTGTGCTTTTAGGAACAACCACTAAAAGAGTCTTACTGTTGACATGAGTTGGGTGGCATTCATGGTTTGTTTAATTCTTGCATGTGCCATATGGTTTGCTGTGCATTGAAGTTTTGTTTTTTGGGCATAAGCCAATGAAAACTTGGGGTTAATGGTATCTGCTTGCCTGGCTGATAGGTAAGTCATTTAATGACCAAATTGTGCATTATTATTATTGGGGAACGGAGTAGATGAAGGTGCAAATAGCCGAATAGGAAAGTGTAAATGCAGCACCTAACACAATTAGTGTCAGTTGCAGCATTTTGTAATAGACCTCAATTATGGCCACTTCACTAAAGTAAAATTTGCAATATGTGCGTTGACCATATTAGCGGAAGTGCAAAAAGTCATGGCAGCATTATATTGTAACATGTAGCTTATTAAGTAATAGTGCCTTTTAGCTTATAAATATAACTTCATGGCCATTCGGACACTATTATCCATAGAATTACATCTTCTTCTATTCTATAGTTATGGAACTCTCTTCCCCTGTTGCATGTTGGTGTTGTGTGTTCCTGTCTGCCTTGGCTATTGCCCTGACAACCAACTTGAGCCAAACTGCAGCTCCGATTGGTCGTCCAGGTTGCCCAAACCGGTGCGGAAACTTGGCGATTCCGTACCCATTCGGAATAGGAAGCGGATGTGCATTTGATTCCAAATTCGAGATACTCTGCGACACCCGTGCCAATCCACCCAACACAGTCCTCACTACCGGATGGGGCGCACCTATGTTAGTCTATGACATATCAGATACTCAGATACGGATACCCGGCCCCGGCGTGTTAACCGTTTGTTACGACTCCAAAGGAGCATGGCGTCCTATGCCATTCCCTTTCAACTTTACCTCTCAAACCATGTTGCTCCAAAGATTAAATCACTACAGCTTCTCCCTTGCAAACAAGTTCACCACTGTAGGCTGCGACGACACTCTGCTCATATCCCACGGACCCAATGACGTCTCCAGATGCACTTCGCGCTGTTCTGATGCCTCTCAAGTGCCGGTGGTTAATGGGAACTGCTCCGGTGTCGGCTGCTGCCAATTACCCATGCCAAAAGATTTGAACAATAAGTTGTACAACATTAGCATGGTGAGTGCCATGAACCACACCAAGGTCTGGTCCTTCAATCCCTGCGCCCACACCTTTTTTGGAGAGACGAGTCGGTTCACATTCCTTGGCGCATCTGATTTGAGCAATCAGAATTTTCCACGGAGGGTTTATGAAACTATTCCGGTCCTTCTAGACTGGGCAATTGGAGACTTGAATTGCAAAGAAGCACAACACCTTACTGAATATGCATGCAAAGGGAATAGCCATTGCGTAGATTCGGACACGGGATTCGGAGGTTATCGTTGCATCTGCGATCACGGCTATCAAGGCAATCCATATCTTGGTTGCATAGGTGCGTAATTTGCACATAAGTACTCCGATCAGTATATACTATTCAGTACTCCGTTTCATTTATATACTAATATTAAACTTAATATTATAAAAATAACTTTTTAACTAAACTAGACATATAAAATGGGACTGGACTGGAGAGTAATTGTTAATAAATGGAAAATTGGTATTTTGATTCCTAAATTATGGTTCTGTTTGGCACGTCTAGCTGAAAAGTTAATAGCTAATAAGCTAACTAATTGAAATTAAAATGTTTGGTAAAATTAATTGTTGAATTAGCTAATAAGTTTAAAAAGATATAAAAGGATAAACTAAGATATTACAAATTTGATTAATGAAGGATAGATGATGTCATTTTTGTAAATTAATAAGGATAAAAAAAGAAAAAAAATTAAAAAGTCATTAGCTTATTTTAAAACACTACTTGGGATAGCGTTTCAAAATAAGTTACTCCGTATTATTTTAAGCTCACTATATTTTACTAAATAGAGCTTATATCTCATTTGTAGTTTAAAATAAATTATAAACTCTAAAATAAGTTCTAACATGTTATACTCTACTTTTATCCTAATTACAAGTTGATCTAAATTTTCCTACTCAAGTACCTTTTAAAGTGACTAGTTTTATGACTTTTATCCAAAATATAAACACAGCACTCTGTATGTAAACCTAAAATTTGAAAGATTTTGATTTAATTTTAAACCCTTTAATTATTAATCCAACAGTTGAATAAATTGTCCTCCCTCTTTAATTTATAGATAAAACTTACATAAAAGTACTTTAAATTTTAGAATCACAAATTTTTATGTCGATATTTGACAATTTTGTTACATATTTAGATAAAATTAATCACTTTGAGAAGAATTAAGGGGAAAAATATGGTGTGCCTATCATTAATAGAAAAAATAGAGAATATGACTATAATTCATGTCAAAAACTTCCTTTCCGATCCCCTTAATAAGTTAAAATTATTGTATTGGACAACTCTAACCGAATTGATCGCATAGTTAGTTTGGTAACTACAAAATTTTAAATTTGACATTCAGTATGTGGGAGCGACTCCCTCGTTGTGATCCTTTAGCATCCAAAATATACTTTTAAATAGGGACTTGTAGACTTTCTTCTAAATCTAAGTTAAAATTCTTGCATGAATAATAACGTGAGTGTTCCACGTGGTTGTACTAGACCCACCAATTGGAAAATTGAGTTGCGACAAAGCCAAAAATGGCAGTGTATATGCATGCCAAGCGAATAGCCATTGCTTAGATTCGGACACCGGTTTGGGAGGTTACCGTTGCCACTGCGATAATGGCTATGAAGGAAATCCATATCTTAGTCCAGGCTGCACAGGTACGTAACCAGACAAATATAAACTATTTAGTACTCTATATTTACTTTATTGTATTATGTATTTAATTTTTTTTTAACATGCTTAAGGAGTGTTTGGTTCAAACTAACATTGGAATCAAAATCATAATTGAAATCAAATACATAGTAATGGTAATTAGTTTATGTGAAAAAGCATATTTGTTTAATAGTAAACAAGAATAAGAATCAAAATAAATAAATAATTAATAATATAAAAATAAATAAATATACAAAAACATATAATAAATATATATACACATACATATATGTGTATATGATCGCCTACAAATGAGAACCACTCGCCCAGGAGAGAAATCAGAACGCGTGTCATTTGTACACGTGTCCAAATCTAACGGATCAGAAACATTGATTAAAAAAAAACGCAGTGACATTTTCGTAAATAACAGAACATCGAAGTGCAAATAAAATCTATTACAAGTGCAAGTAGCAATTTCATACAGTGCACCTAAGTGCAAATAAAATGTATTACAAGTGCAAGTATAATTTACACTGAACATCAATACTAAGTGCACCTAATGTTGTAACTAGTTGCACCTAACGTTATAATTAGGTGCACGAATGTTAACAAGGTAAATTACTAGCACTTATAAGTGATTTTACTAGCACTTTTTACTTGCAAATGTGCACCAGCTACTTGCACTATAACACATTTACTTGCACCAAAGTTCGAGTTATTTACGAAAATGGCACCGCGTCGTTTTTTAAAAATGACATCTGATTTGTTGATCTGGACACGTGGACAACTGTAAATGGTTCTTATTTCTCTCTGGGCACTTGTTCTCGTCAGGTGCCCCTATGTGTATATGTATTAAAGTTTCATATGCATGGACAATGAATTTTTTCATTTATTTTTTATTCCATTGTTCAAAACCAATGGAAGAAAATGTAATGAGCTTTATAATTACTAAAATATTTGAATCTAATAGTATGATAGCAAAACTAGACAAACAAACATGTTGATTAATGAGTATCAAATCTTATTGTATGATAGTAGAGTACAAAAGTCACTAATCAAACGCCATTTTAGTATATTACCACTAGCAAATATTTGACTAATGGAGATAATTTTGGCTCAAATATTGGAATCAGATTAATGGTAATTGGAATCAAATATTGGAATGGTATATATAATGCTTGATCTCAACATGCATGTTCCAGATATTGATGAGTGCAAAAATCCAGAGACGATGAAGTCATGTGAACAACGATGCATTAACTTTCCAGGTGGATTCAACTGTAGTTGTTTTAAAGGGTATTTCGGAGACGGTAGAAAAGGTGGTCAAGGTTGCATTCTCATCAACAAAAAGTCAGCAGCTTCTTCATGGTTTAAACTCTCTCTAGGTATGTAATGTATGTTTCACAGAGTAAATACACTGAAAATGTTGAACAATATATGCAACTTTTTCAGTCGTGTCACTACCCAACCTGCAGGCTACCATCAAATTATTTGTACACTCCTACTAATTCGAAAATTTTTAATGATACAGGGATCGGATTGGGAACTGTCGTCTTTGTTGCTATAGCTACTTCACTATCCTATATCATCAAGAAAACAAATGATGCTAAAATGAGGCTAAAGTTCTTTGAACAAAATGGTGGCTTTTTACTACAGCAAAAGATCACCGATGGAGGCAGTGATGGCACAGACGTAACCAAAATCTATTCAGCAAAAGAGCTCAGGCAAGCTACCAATAACTTTGCTAAAGACATGATTCTGGGTCAAGGTGGAAATGGAATTGTATTTAAAGGAATCTTATTACCTAATAAACTCCAAGTTGCCGTTAAAAGATCAAAAACAGTGGATGACACTCAAATTGAACAGTTCATCAATGAGGTAGCTATTCTTTCTCGAATCAATCATCGTCATGTTGTCAAATTCTTGGGGTGTTGCTTGGAAGCTGAAGTTCCTTTGCTAGTATATGAATATGTCTCTAATGGAACTCTGTATTACCATATCCACCGCGAAGCTGGTGGATCGGATTGGTTGTCATGGGAAAATCGTCTGAGAATTGCAATTGAAGCTGCTGGTGCACTTGCTTATCTATACTCATCTGCATCCACACCTATAATCCACAGGGACGTTAAGTCCACCAACATATTGATTGACGAAAATTATACCGCAAAGATTTCGGATTTTGGTGCTTCTAGGTTAGTCCCTTTGGATCATACACATGTGGCAACACTAGTCCAAGGAACCCTTGGTTATTTGGATCCGGAATACTTCCAGACAAGTTTGTTGACAGAAAAGAGCGACGTATACAGTTTTGGAGTAGTCTTGGCCGAGCTTCTAACAGGAAGGAAACCGTGTATCCAAATATGAGCGAGGAGGACCGGAACTTATCATCGTTTTTCGTTCGATCCTTGAATGAGAATCGTCTGTTTCAGATTATTGTGCCCAGACTGATAAGGGAGGGGACACTGGACCAACTTCAAAGAATTGGAGAGCTTGTGAAAAGATGTCTTGAACTGAAGGGAGAAGATAGGCCTCAAATGAAGGAAGTAGCCAGCGAACTTGAACGCATAAGAAACTCTACTAAAGTTTCTTGGACTACCGAGTCCTCTTGTCTTTTACCTGCAGAGGATGAATCATTGGATCTTTATGCAGCTCCAATTAACCATCCAGTAGTGGATGCTCCTACACAGAAGCTTCTTTAATGTGCATGTACGTGCATCATGTAACTTCATTCATTCTAAATGCATGTATTGCAACCATATGATAAGGGCTACTTGCCTAAGTCTTTTCCGACACTTATGAGATATTTCTAGCGTATTGTGTTTGTTAAAAATGCCCACAATGATAATTCAAATCATATTTGACAATATTCTATCAAGTGTGATGGATCTTAAATTCTCAAGTAGAGCAACTCAAGAATAACTACTAGATAGTGATATAACTAAAGAAATCAAGGAACACGTATATTTTTTTTGAAGAGAAGGAACACGTATATATAATGCCAAAAGTAGAGAGATAATAGTCTAAAATTGAATTGTGTAACTCATTTCCCTTCCAATATTGTAACAATTGAAAGTGCATTTTTAGATAATTTTTAAAATTATCAACAAAAAATAATTAAATTTTAAACCTAACTCATAAACAGTATACCCTAAACAGTAAAAAGTGAACCCTAAATCAAACATAAAATCAAAAATCCAAACTTGTGCACTGCACTTTCATATTGTGCAAAGTACAATTTTAATACTTTTTAATTTTTTTTATTAGAATAAATTCTCCATCAATCAAATAAAATAAAATCTTTTTTTTTTCAAATTTGAGGAAAAAATTATCCAAAAATACCACTGAGCCAAACAGGACATACATAAAACTGATAAAAGCAGTGCGTGTGGGAAGTGCCTGGAATTGACTTTGCGTTGACTCATCATTAGGCATTGACAGAAAAGCTAGCCAACTAGCAAATTTGGGCCTAGCCCATTCGCTAGAGCTGACCATCCATTATAAATATTGTATTGTGAATTATAATATTTTTTTTTAATCATATTATTGGTATTTTATATTTTGTCATCGACATTTTAAAATTCATTTAAATTTTGTCTTCACTCAATAAATAAAAAATCTGAATTCTCTTCTGACCCTCGAACAACATACGGCATACAAGCTGATTAGCAGAATGCACCCAAAAAAGAGATTGTTAAATGTGAAGCTACCAAAAGTAAGTAGAAATCAACAATGGCTTTTAGAAAGTAAATGAAGATAGGAGAAATCAACAAAAGCGCAGCTTTCGGGAGGTGCGTATGGTAAGGGCAAATTATATTTATTATTGATGTTGCACTTTTCATCTCTTTATTAATAAAATATTAGGAACAAAATTTACAATTTTAGTATAACTCAGGGACAAAAAATGCAACTTCAATAAAAATTTAAGGACAAAAAGTGAGCATGATCAACACTCGGTGACGAATTCTACAATTATTCTATAAATTAGGGACGGAAAGTGCAATATTTCCTTACATTAATTTGTATATTTTGAACTAAATTTTATATTATAATATTGATAATGTTCTTCCCGGGTGGCATACAAACTAGTAAATATAACGTGTATTACACTAGGATAGAGGGAGCAAGAATACTCATATGGTTGCAATACATTATTATTATCATACATTGAGAATGAAGCTTCATGAGTTAATTTAAATGCAAATTAAAGCTCCCATACAATCAGCACTACGGGCTAATTGTAACGGCATAAAGATCTGATGGTTCATCATCCGCAACTACTGCAGAACAAGAAGGCTCCGCCCAACAATGCTTAATGGAATTTCTTATATATTCAAGCTCACTCGCTACTTCTTTCATTTTAGGCCTATCTTCTCCTTTGAGTTGAAGACATCTTTTCACAAGCTCTGCAATTCTTTGAAGTTGGTCCAGTGTCCCCTCCCTTACTAGTCTAGGCACAAGAATCTGAAACAGACGATTCTCATTCATGGATCGAACAAAAAAAGAGGACAAGTTTCGGTCTTCTTCACTCATATTTGGAGATACAGGTTTCCTTTCTGTTAGAAGCTCCGCTAAGACCACTCCAAAACTATATACATCGCTCTTTTCGGTCAGGCGACTGGTTTGGAAGTATTCTGGATCCAAATAACCGAGTGTTCCTTGGACTAGTGTTGCCACATGTGTACGATCCAAAGGAACAAACCTAGAAGCCCCGAAATCTGAGATCTTTGTTGTATAGTTTTCGTCAATCAATATGTTGGTTGACTTAACGTCCCTATGGATTATAGGCATGGATGTAGCTGAGTGAAGATAAGCGAGTGCACCCGCAGCTTCAATTGCAATTCTCAAACGATTTTCCCATGACAGCCAATTCGATCCACCAGCTTCACTATGGATGTGATGATATAGAGTTCCATTCGAGATATATTCATATACTAGCAAAGGAACTTCGGCTTCCAAGCAACACCCCAAGAATTTGACGACATGACGGTGATTGATCCGAGAAAGAATAACCACCTCATTGATGAACTGCTCAATTTGAGAGTCGTCCACTGTTTTTGATCTCTTAACTGCAACTTTGAGTTCATTAGGTAAGATTGCTTTAAACACAGTGCCATTACCACCTCGACCCAGAATCATGTCATGAGCATAGTTATTGGTAGCTTCCCTGAGCTCTTTTGCTGAATAAATTTTTGTCACGTCTGTTCCATCTCTACCTCCATCATTTGAGGTGATCTTTTGTTTTAGTAAAAAGCCACCATTTTGTTCAAAGAACTTTAGCCTCAGTTGAGCTCGATTTCTTTTCTTGATCGTATAGCACAGTGAAGTAGCTGTGGCAACCAAGACGAAAATTCCCAATCCTATCCCTGAGTTTTTAAAAAAATTGACGAATTTTTGGGCAATAAGTAATATTACTTTAAAATATGAACAATGATAAGGGTGCTTGATGAAATGGAGTAAACATTAGTGACAATTTTGAAAAGTTGATTACCTATAAAGAATTTAAGCCATGGAAAAATTGACTTTTTATTCATGAGAAAGCAACCCTGACCATCTTTTTTACCATCGTCGTAGTACCCTTCCAAACAACTACAATTGTAGCCCCCTTGAACGTTAATGCATATCTGTTCACATGGATTCATCTCTGGATTTGCACATTCGTCAATATCTGTAGCATATAGTGTGGATTGATCTTCATATAGCTATTTTGTTAACCTCAACATTTTCAATGTAAAAAGTAATCTACTAACAATAAAAATACTTGTGTAGAGAATAGATATACAGGGGAGGTTTGAAAATTAGTTGATAGTTGATTGTGTTTACTATTTTGACCAATTGATAGTATTAGCTATGAAAAGTGTTTTGATAAATTAATTGTTTACTCAGATTACATTTAAAATGATCAGGCATAAGTATATTGTGTTATTTACTTGACGTTTGACTTCTAATGATATTAAAATATAAATTTTAATAAAAATTGAATAATTATAAATACTAATATAGTCAACCACTATTAATGGTAAATTGGACTTTTAAAATAAAAATGCATTAAACTGATATTAGTGTTGCAAAAATTCCACCTAGGCAGCTATTAATCAGGGCCTAGGCGTTTGTTGGCTGCCTAGCGTATCACCATAATTGGTGGTCTAGGCGGCCTAATCGGCGCCTAGCGTATCACCATAATCACTACTTACGCCGCCAAGGCGCTAACAGCCTAGGCACCGACTAGGTTGCCTAGTCGGCCGATTAGCTATTGTTTCCTTCTTTTTTAAATGGACTATTTAACTAAAAAAGACATCGTTTTGAGCGAAATAACTCTAAATTTAGTATTAATTATTAAAGTATTAAATAGTTTATAATTATCAAATCTTAAAAAGAATTAAAACATTTAAAATGAATTTTTAAAAATAAAAAAATACGTAGACGCCTAGGCACCGATTAATCGCCGCTTAGGCACCCTACGGCCCTAGACTCCCTTGAGCGTCCGAGGACTGCCTAGTGATTTTTTCAAGCATGACTGATATTAATAAACTACTCAAATTAACTTTTTCATTTTTAACTTGTTAACATTAATAAATAAAATTAAAAAATTATTTATCAAACATTCATTTTAATTGTTTAACTAGTTAAAGAGGTAAAATTGGTCCAAAAAAAATTATTAATAAGTCATTTTCCAAATACAAGCATGAAAATTGGATACCGACCTGTGCAGCCGGGACTGAGATACGGGTTGCCTTCATAACCATGATTGCAGTTGCAACGGTAGCCTCCCAACCCCGTCTCCGAATCCACGCAATGGCTATTCACTTGGCACACATATCCACTGCTGTTTTGCGCTTCTTCGCACCTCAAGTTCCCAATTGCCCAGTCTAGAACAAGCGGAACACTATCAACAACCCTCTGTTGAAAATCAGGATCGCTCAAATCAGCCGCACCAAGGAACCTAAACCGACTCGCCTCTCCAAGAAACGTGTGCCCACAGCGATTGAAGGGCCAGGCCTTAGTGTGGTTCCAGGCACTCACCATGGAAACATCGTAGTCTTTTCTCAACCCATTTGGTATAGGGGACTGGCAGCACCCGATACCGGAACAAGTCCCGTTATCCGGCACTTGGCCGGCGCCGGTACACCGGGAAGTGCACCCGGCGGTGGTATTGGTCCCGTCCGATATCATCAGAGTATCGTCGCAGCCCACGGTGATCAGATTGTTGGCCGGGGAGAGGCTATAGTGGCAATACTTTTGGATACTGAGGATCCAAGTGGAGTAGTATTGACGAACCAATGCACCGGTGGAGTTAAAGCAATGCGTGGCAACGCCGGCGCTGGGAATCCGTATTTCTCGGTCTGATATGTCGTAGACAATAGTGGGAAGGATATCTATGGTGAGGAAGGCTCTGGGCGGATTGATTTCGGTGTTGCAGAGGATTTCGAACCCGGAATCATAGGCGCATCCGCTCCCTTTCCCGATTCCGAACGGGTATGGAACCGTCACGTTTCCGCACTGGCTTGGGCAACCCGGGCTAGCGATCGGAGCGGCTTTGCTGAATTTTGTTGTCTGCGCAATGGCCGTGGCAGACAGGAACATTAACAGACAAGACCAACGAGGAAAATGGAGACAGAGTTCCATAATTCTTTGCAGAAATTAGAACTATTCGACTGGCCAAGAAATTCGACTGAACAGGCGATGAAGGCTAGCCTGGGTCCGAATGTATGAAGTTTGCGCCATTTTGTAGCGAGCTTTTCCGTGAATGCCGATGGATGAGTCAACCCAGAATGCAATTCCATTCTTGGCACTTCCCACACGCACCTCGCAAAAGCTTTTGTTGGTTTCCTACTAGGCACAACAACATTGTTGCCCCTGTTGAAAATTTGGTCCCTGTTTATTATCAGCAGATTTAATAACTTCTTTTTTTTTTAAACAAGCAAATGTAATATCTTAATTGTCCATTATATTGAACTTTCAGTCCTGGTATTTTATATATTTTTAAGGGGTTGTTTTTGTCATTTATTTATAGTTAAAATTTCATTCTCTTCATTATTTTTAAACATAAAAATTGATTCTAAATGACCAAAAAAATGCTCATATGTTAATGGAGTTTGACAATTATATAACTATAGTTATTAAAAGCGCAACATTATAGCACACATGGGAGGGGTAGGTTCGAGCCTCAGTAGAGGCGATATTGGCTCTTTGTGCTTCATTTGTATGAGTTATATTATTATTAAGATTATTTATTTCTGTTATATTTTGTATGACTTAGAATAGGTCTTACGGTTAGAGCTATTGTATAGGAGCTTTTGTAGTTACCTACTCTATCTAGGACTCTGTTGTAAAGTCTGAATTCAGTTAATCAAAATATTGTACGTTCATCTGGTATCAGCTTAGCGATAGGACCTCCCACCACACTTTTCCCTAACCACCGTGATCACTCACCTTCTCCGTGCGATGGCCACCAACAACTCGGCTAATCAGGCGACGGCTCCGGTCACCACCACCGCCCCGACAGTCACCAACCCACTCTCTTCCGCACACCACTTTGTCTCCATAAAACTCACTGCATGCAATTTTCTCTTTTGGCGTACCCAATTGGTGCCCTTCCTACGAGGACAAGGACTCCTCGGCTTTGTGGATGGTGACAATCCGTGTCCGCCGGCCTCCATTGTCACCGTTCCAGCGACGGCTTCTGCTGCTGCCGTCACAACGCCGAACCCAGCTCACGCAGCGTGGATGCAACAGGATCAATCGATCCTCTCCCTTCTCATCTCCTCGCTCTCCGGCGAGGTGATGTACCTTGCGGTTGGCCGGACCACCGCTCGCGAGGTTTGGCTCTCCATCACCGCCGCACTCGGCTTTGGTTGAGAAAGTAGCTATAAACAGATACTTCATTGTAATAGAGTCAATAGTACTCAAAAAAAAAGTGCAACATTATAAACAATTAAAAGGTTAAATATATTTAAATTAAGTTTAAAAAAAAAAAAACAAAATTTTAAAAGTGAACAATTTAGGGGCCGTTTATAAATATTTTCTTTTAACTTTCCAAAAGCCATTCTTGATTTCTACTAACTTTTGTTAGGTTCACATTTACAAGCTTTACTACGGCACTACTTTTTTGGTGCGTTAACGTTTTTGTTACTTTGGTACTCAGTGTATATACCGTGTGTTGTTGGACCCTCCACTCTAGCGTTCTTGAGTGATCTTTATTTCGTTACACTTTATTCAATTTATTTTTTATACTTTGATTTTGAATAATGTTTCTTAGTTTCACGGTTACGGGGTAGTCAAACGAAGAGCCAACACGACCATAAAATAAGTTTAAAATAGATTAAATGACAAAATAACATTATTATTGCGAGAGAATCAAGAATTGAACCCCATTTCAATGTGTCCTAAAGGGATATTTATACAAGGTCTACATACTTCTAGAAAGGAAAGGAAAGAGTTAACAAATTTGATCTTAAGAAAGTTTCCTATCAGATTTATTTTTTAATGACAAAAAGGAAAATCTTGCCCAATATCTGGAGGAAGACTCCAGGGCCTCTAGGCTCAACACTCGGTCGGCCTCACCAATCTCGACTGCATGCAAAAGGGTAGGCGACTGGGTTTGGACACGGTCACTAGGCGAGAATCCTGACTTCCTGGACTACTCGGCGTCTAGTCTATACCTTGCGCTAATCGGCCGCGAATGGCTAAAGGCCGTTTGCGCTTGTGTACGCACCCATGTCTAAGATCCCACCAGTCTTTTGGATGGGCTACAAGTCCCGAGTGCTTGGGCATGCTCCTGACGGGTTACTCCACTCGGGGGTGTCTATCAATATTATCACTATATTTTTTAAAACTGATGAAATTAACATTAATTAATAACTTCATTTTATTGATGTAATACCCCGTATTTTATTAACATTATCTTAAGGCGTTGACATTCCTAAGTTATGATCTTCAGATATTTCAAAAGAATTTTTATAAGGAAGTATAGTTGTTATTAAGTTGCGATCGTTCGTGCCGGTCACGAACCGTAAAATTTTTGAGGACGAATTTTCAGTTCGGATTTCCCTAGGAAATGGATGATTATGCATATTAGGACTAAGTATGAACTTCCTGCTTAGTTAAGTTGAAATTGGACGGAGTATAAGGGTGAAAATTTGTTGTGATCGTAGCATCGCAGAATTTCGCGGTGTACCGAACCTAGCCCAATTTTGAGGGTTAGTCTGGAATAAATTTTTAGTTTCGGAATTTATTCTATCCGGATTATTTTCTATCGAAAATTCATCTGTTTCAATCCCGATCAGTCCAAGTTGAGATATTTTATTATTTTATTATTTTTTTTTCCCTTACCTTATCACATAAGCTAAATGTGATTATAAAAGCATTTTTTTTCCCCTTTTCTTCTTCCTATTGCCGAAATGAGAGAGGGTGAGAGAGTGTGTGAGTCTTCATCTTCCTCTACCATTAAAACCTCGCTTCCATAGCCAAGTTCTTCATAGATCCCTCCAAATATTCGGTAAGACTTCGATTTTATTCGGTAGAAAGCTTTATAATCCTTCCTAGTGCTTGAATCTAAGTTAAGATTTCTTGTATGTTGTGTTATGTTGTTGGTGGAATCATAGGATTTTAAGGTGAAATTGGAGGAATCAACTCCAAAAGTCTTCTACGAGGACTAGTAACCCGGTTGAGGTAAGGAATTCCCTTAAGTTGGATTAGTCACTTGAATTTGGATAATTGATTATTTGGTTGAAATATGGTGTTTTTGAACTTTGGGAATATTTTTGTATACATGTTCATAGCTTGGATATGCTTGTATATGTTGTATTTATGTCCATATAGGCTTATACTTGTGAAAATAGTGAAAGGAAATCGGGGTAGATTCTGGCAGTAACTTCCGAGATTTATTGGGAAAAATTGGTAAGGTATTTTAATCCTATTTTTTTAGACATGTAGTTCTATAAGTGTAGAACCCGCATATAAAATTTCATAATGATCGGAGTAGTGGAAGTATGGTTTTCGGAATTTTTCCCAAAACTGGTCCAGAGAGAGAAAAATTCCGGACAGCACACTGCCAAGGGCAAACATGGAATTTTCTGTGTTTATTCGAGAACCAAAATGACCAAAAATTTTTATGGACATCAAGTACTATAAGTTGGGATCCTACCATAAAAATTTCAAGTGAAAAAGAGTTCGGGAACTATTTTTACCGGCTCAATCTTTCGGACTGCGTCAAGCTGAAATTTTCTGAATTATGCTTAGTAGGATTATGGATGTGTTAATGATAATTGTGAGGTAGTTAGTGAGTTAATGGTGATTAGGTGATGCTAAGGACGTGGATTAATGATGGAGATTAAATGATAATCTCATGATTTTTGGGTTATGGTTAGGCAATGACCTTACCTATTAGAATTTATATATGTTTGGATGTAAGATATCCTCAAGTTATGATCTAATGGTGTTGATCATGGTGGAACTTGTTGAGGACGATAATTGAGGATGCTGGTTGTTTTAAGTGTGAGATGGACATATGAAGTGTATCCAAAAATGTTTATGAAAACTTACGTTGAAAAACGTATGCTATTTTGATATAAAGGTTGTCAAAACCTTATTGTTTGAGAAAATGTTGTTTGAAAATCCTTCAGGGGCTAAAGAGGTAGCCGATTTCAAATATTGGACTCATTGGTGAAATATGTCCAAAAGAAATGATTTGAGTAAGAAAAATTGAAGGAAGAATCATGTTTTCAAAACCTTAGTTTCAGGAAGTCAAAGAGGACCTTGTCATTTATATTACCTCGGGCTATAGTACCGATGGTTTTCTTCAATATATGTACGGTTGTCTCTACGTCACTTCGTCAGGCGTAGGGAGTCTCTGCGTCACTCAGTCAGGCGCAGGGGAGTTTTCTATATCACTCAGTCAGGCGTAGGCCGTGGGGGTGTGCACACTTAAGTATAGATACTCATGTCATTTTCGGGTTGGTATCAGCTTTATGGACCTAGGTGGGGCCAAACTAGGGACCATAATGATGAACCTTCGTCCAAGGGATCACGAATGAGACTTGGGGCAGGACCGTAATCCCCATGTCCAGATCCGATTTCGGTCTAGTCAAAGAAACTTGTATCCTCAATAAGGTCTCTTGCTTCTAGTCAGAAACTAAGTAGCGTTTTCGTAATTAAAGACAACTAGAGGTCATAATTGCGGCAATGACATATGTAATAGACATGGCTAGTGCTGAAAACCTAGCCTGAATGAAAAAGAAGTCAAAGGCAACCTAGTTTGATGAACTAGGAAATTTGAGTAAGGAAATGTGTTGTGACTTATATACTCATTATATTCTTGTAATTATATGGCATTAACTGTTGATTTCAGTTATGAAAGACCTGGACACCATATTTGGTAATGTGTATTTACCTTTATGAAATATTTGTCAAAACTTTTACCTGATGAAAGTGACAAATGGATTACCTTACTTAGCCGTCGCGCTAACTGCACTTCAATGTGTTTCTTATCAGTTGCAGTTTAGTGTGGGACCCTGTAGCCAATGAGCTGGATAGAATGGAAGTACAGGATGAGGTCTACTCTACCCTAGAATAGATACCCTGGAAGGATGATTTCCAATTGTACTAAGTTTGATGTTAATGTTGTAAGTTTAGCATGTGCACTTAGAGTGGAGTTTGTTAAAGAGGTGATAGAATTCACTCTAGGTGTGGCGGTAGCACCCGATTTTCTGTTGATATGATGTAAGCTTCCGCAGCGTTTTATTACGGATTTTGTAATAAATGTAAGAGTTGAAAATTGGGGTGTTACAATTGAGCCATTAAAAGTAATGATTTTACCGTAATATATTAGAAAATGTTGAGGTAAAATTATTTATTATTTGATATACGGTTAAAACATTAAAATTATAAATATTGACTTAATAATATCGAATCATAGCAGGAATTTATAGGTGTCTATAAGATAGTTTGATTCTCTTTCCTCTTAATAAGATGTTTCGAGTTATAATGTGTCTGACTGTCTGCTACTATAAATTAAAAAAAAATGTTATTATAATTAAAATAATAATTATTTAATAACAGTCATCACTTATTTTTGTAAAACTATAGAACTTTCTTATCGTATTTATCAGTTTGATAGGTTAGCGTCACGTCACGGGCGGGTAAACATTGGTGAAAACTTCGCTATAATTGGCAATCAGGGGTTAATAATTATTCTTATTTTGTCCCGTTTCAAAAGTAGATAAATAATACTGCGTATTTGTCAAATTTCAAGTCTACATTAAATATAACTAGTGTTTTGCACCCATCTTTACAAGTAGTTAGTTGCTTTGCACCCTTTTAAATTTCATATCCGACAAACATACATAAATAATAAGGTAAAATTAAAATTAAATTTTACAGGCAAACTCAATAAGAGAATATATAACATTAATTATATTATATGAAAATTGTAACGTATGACAAAATGTGACAATGTCAACAAAATTATGAGAGAAAATTTTGATTAAATTAGTCTACCCATTAAACGTATTGGGTCTAATCTTCCTAATGTATATGGTTTATTTTTCATATGTGATTTTCGACTATAATATAGTGATGGTCTCATTTTGAAATTAATATAGTGATGGTCTCATTTTGAAATTAAAAGATTAAAATCTAGAGGTGTGAGGATGAATAGACTTTATTGGAGTTTGCAAATATGAAATATATGACAAAGAAATTAAAGTGCATAAAGTAAATAAGTCTAATAAACTTGTGTGAGACCATCTCACGAAATCTTATCCATGAGAAGGGCCGAGTCGAGTCAGGTCAATATACAGATGTAATACTCATACTAGCAAAATCTAATACTAAATCAGGAATAAAATATTTGTTACTCATAAGGGAAAACGTAATACTTTTGAGGACAAAATGTTATACTTTAATATTTTGATGTAAAATTATTACTTTTTTCATCAAAAGTATTATATTCTCCCTTATAAATAATTTTGTACTTTAAAAAAAATGTAATACTTTTGATGAAAAGTGTAACACTTTTACATCAAAATGTAAAAGTATTATATTTTTCTTCAAAAGCATGGAGTATTATATTTTCACATATAAGTAATGAATATTTTATTCCTGATTAGTATTAGATTTACTAGTATAAGTATTACATTTCATATTAACACGACATGTCTCATAGGTAAAGATTCGTGAGACGATATCACACAAGTTTTTGTCTTGTAGTAATGCATGATCGATTAACTACTTTTATTTATTAATGAAATCAAAAAAAAAAAAAAAAAAAGGTACACTCCGTACCGTAATATATTGTTTAGTCTACAAATTAAGAATATATTAAAAAGTTAAATAATGCTAATTGTGATATGGGAGAAGAGTATATACGGTGGGTGGCCAGGGTGGGTCTAAGCGAAGTACAGTTTGAACCATTGACAATTGAACAGTGACAACTAGCCTCAGGTTGACCGTTGACGTAATACGTATTGAATACTTTTAAAACAAAAGGGAATTATAAATTCTTTCATGGTAATATCGTAATATGTGATAAAATAATATATTTTGAAAGCACGCATTTTTCTTGGCTATTAGAAGGTTCAGGAATTCAAATAAACTTGTGTCAATATGTTAATATTCGACCATGTGAAATATATTTATTTATTTGATCAAATAAGAATAAGTACTTAAAAGAGAAAATTAAGAATCAATCTCAATTTTACATCTATAAAAATCAAACGGATCAACTTAAATTATGCAATAAAACTAAACCTTATTAGTAAATTAAAGCACTCCTGATTACAAATAAGTCAAGTGCGATCATCTAAATTAATCACCTTCGGCTATTATTTGTGGAAAGATTCATACCCGTAGAAGAGGTGTATTGCCCAGAATACTCACTAGTGAACGTAGAAGAATTGATTTGGAGCATATATAGGTCAGACGGTCCATCTTCATCATTCATTTGACCACCAAAAACCTCATGCACTTGCTCTCCACGACTCCATGACTGTCTATTAAACTTCCTCAAAGCTTCAAGCTCCATGGCCACTTCCTTC
The DNA here is from genome assembly GCF_003576645.1 of Ipomoea triloba. NCBI lineage: Eukaryota > Viridiplantae > Streptophyta > Magnoliopsida > Solanales > Convolvulaceae > Ipomoea > Ipomoea triloba. The sequence goes on from NC_044930.1 coordinate 4,945,120, forward strand.
ATTGTAGGCCTATCTTCCCCATTCATGTGGAGACATCTCTTCGCTAGCTCAGCAACTTTTTGAGTTTGATCCAACGCCCCTTCCCTCAATACACGACGATCAAGAATCTTGAACAATTGATTCTTATCCATGGAGATCACCATGTATGCTGATAAATTCGTCTCCTCCTCGCTTCTTTCTCTGGATATCGGTTTCAGCCCGGTTAAAAGTTCACAAAGAACTACTCCAAAACTGTACACGTCGCTCTTTTCTGTCAATTCACTTGTTCTGAAGTACTCAGGATCCAAATATCCTAGCGTCCCTTGGACTAACGTAGCCACGTGAGTTTGGTCCAATGGGATTAATCTTGATGCACCGAAATCGGATACCTTGGCAGTGTAATAATCATCTATCAATATGTTGGCTGACTTTACATCTCGGTGAAATATAGGCATGCCTGCTGAGGAATGGAGATAGGCGAGTGCGCCGGCTGTTTCTGTAGCTACTCTTAAACGATTTTCCCATGATAGCCAACTCGAGCCGCCTTGTTTGTGGATGTGCTCATAGAGAGTTCCATGAGAGACATACTCATACACTAATAAGGGAACTTCTGCCTCTAGACAACAACCTAGAAGTTTGACCACATTTCTATGATTAACTTGACTGAGGATGACCACCTCATTGATGAATTGCTCGATTTTGGTCTCATCCATATTCTTAGATTTCTTGATGGCAACTATGTGATTACCCGGTAGAATGCCTTTGTAAACAATGCCATTTCCACCTCGGCCAAGTTCCCGATCACTTGAGTAGTGGTTGGTAGCTTTTTCCAGTTCATTGGCGGTGAAGATTTTGATTGCTTCTATACCATCACCTGTTGTGGTGATTCTTTGTTTTAGGATTAGACCGCCATTTTGTTGGAAAAATTTCTCACGGAGTTTGATGAGTCTTCTTTTCTTGATAAAGAAGTATAGCCATGTTACTCCAATTACCATGGACAAAAACCCAACTCCTAGTCCTGCATTTAGTATGGTTTTACAAATTAGTTGACTAATTAACCTTAGCTAGGAAGTTAAATAGAAACTAATATAGGTACGAGTAATATAATATCTTGTTTGGATTTATTAAAAAAAAAATAGGCCATAATTATTTAATTTGGAGTACAGTTATCTTTTGTTTGTTTGTTTGCTTTTTTACAAGTATAATAGCTTGATTTAAGATTTTAGCACAAAGCCGCGTGCTTCATTTGACTAATACTGAGTTACTTCATAATAGGACAATGATAAACCTGTTAGGCTGTTATGCATGTGAAAACTAAGATGTAATATTTACCTATAGCTAACTCATCATTACTTTAATTTCTAAATGTTTCATTGGCCAAATTACACAAAATTAAAACAATTTTGGTTCATTTTGACAGCCACCAAAAAAAAATAAATAAATGTTGATTGGAATGTGTAAAATCAAATATCGGATATATACTTCAACCATATTATATTTTACAAAAACTTGTAAATAAGCACTTACCCACAGAAAATTTGATCCAGGGGAACTCTGAATTATTATTAGGGGCAATGCAACCACTTCCATTCTTTTTTCCATCACCACTGTACCCATCTGGACAAGAACATCTATGGCTCCCTGCTGTGTTTGTGCATACTTTCTCACAGTCATTCTTATTAGGATCTGCACACTCATCAATATCTACAAAACAATAAAGTAAAATCAAAATCAAACCATTCAAATGCTTTTTTGAGTGACCAAGATCGAAAACCATCAGTGCCCCCATTAAGTAAATTTCGTCTTACAACCCTAGCTGTTATAAATCTAACTCCCAACAAGGGCATATATTAGCTAATTCGATCTAAATAAGAATAACCTGAAATTAAAAGTGAGCTCTGAATAAGAATTTTAGGAGAATTAGGGTACAATTCTCACACATGATGATTCCCTTTAGACCAGCTCCCTACCTCCCGGAGCCAGTGTAAATTAGTCCGGTGGACCAGGACCATTAAACGGACTTGGAACACCTCGTGGACTTACCAAAAGAACTTGAAATTAAATACTATACCTTGGCATCCAGGACTAAGATAAGGATTGCCCTGGAAACCCTGCTCGCAGGTACAACGGTATCCTCCGGAATCATTATCGGCATCAACGCAGCGACTATTTTGCTGGCACGCATAATCGTTGCTCTTTTGTGCACCGTCACAGGTAAGATTACCGATAGCCCAGTCAAGAAGGATAGGAACACTATCCGCAACCCGTCGGGTAAAATTCAGATCTCTAAGGTCATCCACTCCTCGGAAGCTAAACCGGTCGGCCTCGCCTAGGAAAGCGAACGAGCAAGGATTAAAGGACCAAACACCACTATGGTTGTTCAAGCTCATCATACTGCTTATGTTAAAAGACTTCAATCCTTTCGGGATTGTAATTTGGCAGCAACCACCGGAACCTAAACAACTTCCCACGCGCACGTCCTCCGGTTTGGTGCACGCGGCGGGGCAGCCGTTGGCGAAGCTCTTACCGGTTAAGGGGTTGTTAGCCGTTATAACGGCCGCGTCTTGGCACCCGAGGACGGTGAACTTGTTTTTGTCGGAGAAAGTGTAGGGGCTTGAAGTGCCGAGGTTTGTCCACGCGGGAATTTCCCCGAGGAAGCCCCCTGCCGAGGTGTAGCATCTTAAAGCAACAACGTTGGAGATCCAAACGTGGGTCTCGGAGATGTCGAAGACTTGGATGTTCCCTATCAAAGGCATGGGAGGATTGCGGGATGTGTTGCAACTGATCTCAAAGCTCGGGTTCAGACCGCAACCCGAGCCTAGCCCGATTCCAAACGGGTATGGAACGGTTAGGTTCCCGCATTTTTGCGGGCATCCTGGCTTCGTGGTGGTCGTGGTGGTGTTAGTGGTGGGTGTTTGGGCTAAGGAGAGGGAAACAAGTTGGAGAAAAACAGCGGCTAAGTTAATAGGATGCATGATAATTGTGGATGAATGATTGTGCAATGCTATTACAGGCCTATCAAGTACTGGTATTATATATTACTAATTTCTATGAAGCTTACCTTTTTGACTTAATTATAATTGGACAGTCGCTTCTAATTGCTGCAATTCACACTACCCGATCAAACTACGAAACACAAATATAATTTAAATTTGAGAGTTGAATAATAATGCCAATTCCAATATGGACATATATATGATCATGGGAGGAATAATATGGTGGGGCTAAAGAATGCATGTTATTGTTAAACAAGGTTGTATTCAAAACTTTTATAAATTTTCAAAGACTTTTAAAATGATAAATTTGATATAATTTTTAAGACTTTCATACCATTTTTTATATTTTCATTAATTTTGTACGAGTTTATAAAAATATGTATCATAGACATTTATAAATGTTTTAAAACATTTTCATATGCTTTCAAAAAAAAATATTTTCATATTAAAAAGTCTACAAAAGTAATAAATTGGATACAGAGTATATGAAGATAGACAAATGAATACAAATTGCATTTCTTGTGAAGAATAACTGTTCATTAGCAGCCACTCAATTTTAAAACAAAAATAAAAAATGGTACTAAATAGTATGGGGATATATATAAAGAGGAAAGTACTATACATACTATATTCCAAGTTGATGAAGAAATTACAGTATACAGACAGTTGCAACTTGCAATTAAAGAATTTTAAGTCTAGAACGTTTTGACTTTTGACTTGGATGTGATAGCAACTTAGCAAGTCAGTGAATTGGAAATGGAGATCAGAGGATGCTGCCTTCTCAAGAAAAGAAAACAGGAAAAAATAATATAGAACTGAATAATATACATGTCTTTTAACATTCAATTTGTTTTTTTTTTTTGGGAAAATGACACTTTTTCCCCCTATGTTATAAGCTTATAGCACTTTTTCCCCCTGTGTTATTAAAGTGGCTGTTTTTCCCCCTCAGTTATTTTAAAAGTGGTAGTTTTCTCCCTTGTAATGTTAAATTGACATTTTTGCCCTTAAAAATAACTATTTCATTTATTTTTATTCTCCAATCAATTGTTACTAATATATATATGGAAGATCACGGTTCGATACGAACCTAATCGAACACTGTAGAAATTGAACTTAAATAGTATAGACGGTTACGGTTACGATTCAGAACCGAAAAAATAAAATAAAATAATTGTTAAATTTAGACTATTTTTAAATAAGAAATAAAATTATAAAAATAAATAAATAAATACATAAGTTTTGATTGGCGGTTCAAAATCGAAATTGGAACCGAATCGTACCTATTTATCAAAATAAGTGTTTGATCAATTTCACTATATATGACTGTGGCTAAGTTCCGGTTCACGGTTCAACAATTATTTAATTTTAAATTTTTCGGTTCGTAACCAGAACTGTCCATACTATTTCGGTATGATTGTTACAGTGTTTGGTTAGGTTCGAACCGAATCGTGATCATCCATACATATAAATAATAATTTGTTGGAGAAGAAAAATAAATGAAATAATTATTTTTAAGGGTAATAATGTCAATTTAACATTTCAGGGGGAAAAATTGCCATTTTAATAACACAGGGGGAAAAGTGCTATATGCACATAACATAGGGGGAAAAAGTGCCATTTTTCCTTTTTTTTTTTAACGATAATATTAGAGCTTTTTTCATTTTGTATTTAATAATAAAAACCAACAATATTTTATAGGAATAAAGTTTTGTTCATTAACAAATTAACTATTGCAGCATTCATTCGTTGCTCACAAAAAGTAAAATTTCTTCATCCCAAGACCCCACATCCTGGTATGACAAGATAGTATTGAAATAAATTACGATAACTTAACAATCCATACCTATAATCTACCAGTCATGAACCAATTAAGTTGTCTGTGCAGACTTTATTTTCAACATTTATTATATTCCATCTCCAAATCACAACCTCAAATATATTGAGGTTGAGTGCCTTTTTTTTTTTTTTTTTTTTGGTTAGTCAATGACTCGCCAACCAGGCAGGCCAGCGGGTTTCGTTGAACAGTAAGCAATATTGGAACATAAATTCAGTTGACCTTTTTATCCCCTCATACTGCAATATTGGAATACAAGCAATAAATTCAATTTTCTTCAGAAATTCATGATATACTACATGTAGAACGTACTATAAAAGGGACCTAGGTAGTCTTGAGAACTAGGCATGGGCCAATGACCTTTTGAGCCCAATAATACATAGGAATCTTTATAAATAGTTTAAGGGATTATTTAGGGTGTGTTTGGTTCGCACATGGGAATCGAAATCGGAATGGGTATCAAATAATTGGTAATGGTAATGGGTTTTGGTGAAAGTATTTAGCATGTTTGGTAGTTAGGTGGAATGGGAATGGTTATTAATAGTTGAGGAAGAAAGGAGGAAGAGAGATGAAACCCTTATATAATAAGGGTTGGGTTTTATCATTAATGGGGTATTCCAAACCCATAGTAGCATTCACAAAACCTATCAACCAAACACAAGCAATCACTTTCATACCCATTCCTTATGCCTAAACCCACCAATCAAACACACCCTTAGTCTTTTCCCCTAATCCATACACAGCAGTGCAGGCGTGCATTAGCAAAAGCAATTAAAAAAAAAGTGCAACTTTGTGTTACAAGATTTAACATGGGAAAATAATTGCTGGCCTACCACGGACTGCATATATGCAAGTCAATCATTATACAATGTACCATGGTTTACCTTTGCAAGATCAACAACTGGCATAAAATTTATTTTTAATATATTGAAAAATTATTTTTAATACATTGAATGTTTATTTTTTAATAAAAATAAATAAATTTTTAATATATTAAAATTAAAATGAACATTTATCATGATCCACATTACAATGTGGACCATGGTCCATAGTATAATTTGTCCACGCCACCAGTTTGGTAAGCATAGTAAAGCTCTTTTTACACAAAGTTATAAATGAGCCCATAAAAATTTGTTGTATTAATCACTATTGGCTTTAACTAACTTGATTGGCGTGAGTAACCGTGTACTCTCATTCCTTAACAGAAGTTGAGAGTTCAAACCCACTCTCATATAGAAAAATTAATCTAGCAAACACTTTACTTTTTAATTAAGTTAGTTCGGTGCGAACGGAATAAGGTTAAACCTGATACATGCTTAAAGATATCTCCTATAGTTAAAACCTACTTAAAATACCCGTGATCTAACAAAAAAAAAAATCACGGTTAGCTATTGTTCATCATAAAAAGGAACAATATACGATAAGAATAAAGTTTTTTTTTTTTTTTTTTTGTGGGTTAGTCAATGACTTGCCTGATAGGCAGGCCAGCAGGTTTCATTGATCACTAGAGGACATTGACGCAGCAATATTGGAACATAAATTCAGTTGACCTTGTTATCCCCTCATAATGCAATCTTGGAATACAAGCAATAATGTCAACTTTCTTCAGCAGTTACTAATATAGTACTCCGTATATATAGAGCGTACGTACTATCAAAGGGAACTACGTACTCTTGAGAACTATACATGGACCAATTAATGACCTTTTGAGCCCAATAATACATAGGAATCGTTATAAATAGTTCAATGGCATACTTGATCGAGATGAATTATAATTCTTTTCTCACTTATTTTCAAGAAATGAAAATTTTTAAAGTTTGATCCGGAGGAATTGTAAATTTCACATCGATTATAGTGTTTTTTCTCGATTTAGTCATAAATATCTTTTGTGCTTAATTAGGTCCCTGCCATCGATAGTTTTACCTAATTGAGTGTTCAACTGTTAAAATTAAGGACTAATTAATTGAGAAAAATTATTATTGTCTGATGACTAAATTGGATAAAATTACTATAGTTGATGACTAAGTTGGATAAAATTATTATAGTCGATGACTAAATTGAATTTTAATAGAAGGGAAATTACTAAGTTATCTTAACAAATGACTTAATTAAGAAAAGCCATCGAAGTTCAGAACCCAATTAAGCACAAAAAAAAAAACATTTAGGACTAAATAGAGAAAAACCATTATAGTCCAGGCTAAATTAGATATTAACTCAATTATTGCAATTTCATAATACATGTGAAGAAAGTTTAGAGTGCGAGGATCAAATATCCATCCCTACTAATCCTACATCTTTCCCTAGGAATTGCAATTACTTGCACATTTTGACCTTTATAATAATTCTTCCTTTCAATTCCCATATATATATCAAACACAAGTTTTTGCCTAATTACATTATTATTCGACCCATCCCGTCTCACGCGATGAGACGATCTCACACAAAATTTTTGCCTAACTACATTATTATTCGATCTCTTTCAGCTGTGTATATTCAATACGATACATACTCAAAGTCAACTAATTAATACTCAGTAATTAATAATACTCGTGTTTTAATTTTATGGCAAGTCAATATTTTGTTACGATATCTAAACATGTGAATTTGACAACTAAATTTTTGTTAGAAGTTATAACCATCACCCAAAAAATAAAAAAAAAAAACGCAGAAGTTATAACAAACAATTTTAATATTGATGATAACAATATATCTTGTCTTCTATATTAGTGATTTTAATGAGGTAAATAAATCTAAAAAAATTGATCTATTTTAACTCAACTATAGAATTCTACTATATGTACTCTCTTAAATCTTACCACATCCCTCATTTTTATTTGGCCCCAAAATTGGGTGCCCGATTTTAAAAAAGAATTTATTATATATATTATAGATTTATAGGTATATTGATAACAAAAGTCTAAAAGGAGGTAATTTATATCGTGGACCAGGGTCCACAATGCACCATGGACCCTGATTATCTAATACACAAAATTTGACTTTATAATGTACAAATTTCATGTTCTTAATGCAAAGAAGTCATGTTCATAATACACATACACATAAATACGATATACAAGGGTATTTTGATCTTTTTTAAACAAAGTAAGTTGACCCTGCTATATTTTTATGTTTATTTTTTTGAAAAAAAAATATAATTAAAGATTGAAATGCTTTTGTATTTAACGACATTTAAACTGTTTTCTTGATGAAGGACCAAAAATGATCATGCCACAATAATACTAAGACCAAATGGGAATGTTCTAATAGAAAATGACTAAAAAGGAACTGCCACATATAAATATAGGACAAAAAATAAAATTAACTCTCCAAAATAATAACATTCTTTAAAAGGACTAGCTAAATAAGCTAAGTCATCTTGATGACTAATTAGAAAGTACTATAGCACCCCAATGTTAATTAGAGACGACAACAATTTTATACTTACCTTTGAAAACCAATTTTTATACTTACCTTATAACTTAATTAGAGACGACAACAATTTTATACTTACCTTTGAAAACCAATTTTTATACTTACCTTATAACTTAAAGACTAAAAGTATAAATTTCACTAAAGTATAATTAGGTCATACAAAATGGGATAAAGGAATAGCCTTTGAGAACCATACATGCATGATGAGCCGATTAACTCTAATTTGTGCACCATTACTCTAGGGAACTTTGATTACATGGATAGATAGATGTTCCGAAAAGATCACAGAAGAAGGTAAAGATCAGAATATTTTGACCAGGAAGCCTAGCTATGGCAAACCAATTCCATTGACAGAGAAGAAGAGATTTCTTTGACTGTATTTTTTGTCGCGCAATTCAAAAACCCTTCAATTATAATCTATGAGACAAAACAAACCTCCAGTTTATGATTAGATACAAGTGGTAATCTTTCTATCAATCCAAACACAACAGAAAAGAAAAGCAACCAAAAATGAAAACATTTTATTAATCCCTACAAAATTAGCAATAACAATTTTTTTAAAAGGAAAATTTGTGTTACAACATTTGACATGAGAATTGAAAATAGTTTCAAGCCTAGCATGCATGCAAAGTTGTAAATAAGGCATCATATCACTGTTGGCTTCTATTCAAAGGAGATGTCATGTTGGAACTGTTGGAGGTATATTGTCCAGAATACTCACTAGTGAACATAGAAGAATTAATCTGGACTGTATAAAGGTCGGACGGTTCATCCTGATCGTTCATTTGACCATCAAATGCCTCATGCAACACTTGTTGTCCATTATTCCATGCTTGTCTATTAAGCTTCCTCAACCCTTCGAGTTCCATTGACACTTCCTTCATTGTAGGCCTATCTTCACCATTCAAGTGGAGGCATCTCTTTGCAAGCTCGGCAACCTTTTGAATTTGCTCCAATGCTGCTTCCCTTAAAACCCTACGATCCAAAATCTTGAACAATTGATTCTTGTTCATGGAGGTTACCAAATATGATGCCAAATTCTTATCTTCCTCATTTCTTTCACTAGATATTGGTTTCAACCCAGTCAAGAGTTCACTGAGAACTACTCCAAAACTGTACACATCACTTTTTTCAGTCAATTGACTGGTTCTGAAGTATTCAGGATCCAAATATCCTAACGTTCCTTGGACTAAGGTAGCCAGGTGGGTTTGGTCTAAAGGGATTAGTCTCGAAGCACCAAAATCTGCTACCTTTGCGGTGTAATAATCGTCGAGTAATATATTGGCAGACTTTACATCTCGATGTATTATAGGCATCGCTGTTGAGGAATGGAGATAAGCAAGTGCATTAGCTGTTTCTGTCGCTATTCTTAAACGATTTTCCCATGACAGCCAACTCGACCTGCCTTGATTGTGGATGTGCTCGGAGAGTGTTCCATGGGAGACATACTCATAGACCAACAAAGGAACTTTTTCCTCTAAACAACAACCTATGAGTGTGACCACATTTCGATGGTTGACTTGAGTGAGGATGACAACCTCATTGATGAATTCTTCTATTTTGGTATCATCTACGTTCTTGGCTTTTTTTATGGCAACTATGCGTTTATCTGGAAGGATGCCTTTGTAAACAATGCCATTTCCTCCTCGGCCAAGTTCCCGGTCACTCGCGTAGTTGTTGGTGGATTTCTCCAGCTCCTCGGCTGTGAAGATTTTGGTTGCTTCTACACCGCCCTCAGTTGTAGTGACTCGTTGTTTTAAGATTAGACCCCCATTTTGTTGAAAGAATTTCTCCCGAAGTTTAATGAGTTTTCTTTTCTTAAAAAAGAAGTATAGCCATGTTACTCCAATCACCAATGACAAAAAGCCAGCTCCCAATCCTGCACTTTGTATGATCTTACCAAATAAAATTGATGTCCGATCATTGGACTTAGTCTTGACAGGTTTATATATATGTGTGTGTGTGTATGAATAGGATTACATTTTATACATTAATGTTCATAAAAATGTAAAATTATGCTATATGTGCAGTGGGTGGCTTCATTTATTTTATAGACTACAATTCATGACAACACGAACTGCACAACTAGTACACTAGTACTTGTCTAGCTACCATTTTATATTGAAGATAACCGTTGACTTTTCAAACATGTTTTCCAATTAATTATAGTAGGCTATTCAAACATTTGCCAATTTATTATCTAGGCCTAGCTCACATGCTTAACAACATTGTTGAGGTAATTAAATGTGTGACTCAATTTTTCCTAATCATAAGTTATGTTTCTTTACAAATATTAGATGTTGATGCATATTAGTTTTCTTTTTAAAAAAATAAATTGTTTAATAATGCAGCTTGATGTATGAATATTGTATTAATTGCAATCACATCATCAAAATAAGTTATTAAGATATATAAATTGTTACGAAGTACTTACCCACAGAAAACTTGATCCAGGGAAACTCTGAATTATTATTAGGGGCAATGCATCCACTTCCATTTTTTTTCCCATCACCACTGTACCCATCTGGACAAGAACATTTATGGCTCCCTGCCGTGTTTGTGCATATCTTCTCACAATCATTCTTATTTGGATCTGCACACTCATCAATATCTGCAACACAATAAAAATAAAAACATCCCATTACTAAATACCCATATAATATACCAATCTAGCACCTTGCTTATGAAAAATGTGACAGGTATAAGAAAATAAAATTAGACCAAATTTCGTTATAAACTATAATTTTTGACATAGTGATAAACACTTAGTCCGGCGAAACTGGGAATATAATAATGTTATATGTACCTTGGCAGCCATGGCTAAGATAAGGATTGCCTTCATAACCTTCGTTACAGCTACAAAGGTACCCTCTAGAATCATTATCGGCATCGACGCAGTGACTGTTTTCCTTGCACGCATAGCCGTCGCTCTTTCGCGCGTCGTCACAGGTAAGATTACCGATAGCCCAGTCAAGAAGGATAGGAACGCTATCCAAAGTCCGTCGCGAAAAGTTGAGGTCTCTAAGGTCATCCACTCCTCGGAAATTAAACCGGTCCCCCTCGCCGAGGAAAGCGTAGCCGCAGGGATCATAAGACCAGACCTTAGTATGGTTGTTGAGGCTAATAATAGTGCTTATGTTAAAAGACTTCAACCCTTTCGGAATCGGAATCTGACAGCACCCAGACGCGCCTAAACAGTTCCCCACGCGCACGTCCTCCGGTTTGGTGCACACGACCGGGCAGCCGTTGGCGAATGTTTTACCGGTTAAACGGTTATTACCGGCCAAAATGGCGCCGTCGTCGCACCCGACGACGGTGAACCGGTTTTGCGGCGAGAAGGTGTACGGGCTTGAAGTTCCGAGGCTGACCCACGGCGTGAACTCCTGGAGCACGCCGCCCGTGGGGGTGTAACATTTGAAAGCAACAATGTTGGAGACCCGAAGATGCGCGTCGGAGATTTCGTAGACTTGGATGTTCCATATCATAGGCCTCGGAGGATCGTAGGATGTATTACAATTGATCTCGAAGCTCGGGTTTATCGCGCAACCAGACCCTAGCCCGACTCCGAACGGGTACGGGACGGTTAGGTTCCCGCATTTACGCGGGCATCCCGGTTTAGTTATGGTGGGACCTTTCGTGATGGTGGTTGTGGTGGCGTTGGTGGTGGTCGTGGTGGTGTTGGTGGCGGTTGTGGTGGTGTTAGGGGTTGGGGTTTGGGCTATGGCAGATGAAAGCACTAAAAGGATAAATGAGAGAGAGAAGAGTTGACGAAAAGCAAAGCTAATTGGCTGCATGGTTGTGGATAAAAGATTAGGGAATGTTATTGGCTATTTGCCTGGCCTGGACTGGCCTCTATATATTATTCAATACTGCTACGAATTTTGAAAGTGTTTTCTTAAGTTTACTTTGACTTTAGTTGTTTTTTATTTAGGGTAAACTTTCGTTGTTATGTTACATCTTACATGCAAGTGGTATATTTCAGTATTTCACATTTCAAGTGGTTATATAATAATAAAAGAATGTTTTTTTTTTATTTCCACTATTTTTTAATTAAATAATCTTATATGAAGTACCATATATATATAGGTCATACTGACCTCTTTTTTTTTGGTTAACTCATAATAGAATTTATCAATTCACTCACACATATGAAGAATAGTATATAACATGTCTCAATAACAGTAAGATAGTATGTATAGAAGTATTTTTTAAAATCTTGTGACTTTATACATTTGTGCAATTGTGTGTTATTATTTTGTATTGTTTTATACTATATTATCTAATCAATTAGGAAAAAAAAGTTAAAATGTTCCAATTAATAATATGCTTCTCTTCTAATGGGCAGGGTGGAAATTCATCAATCATCTTTCGGAGGTCATTAGTTAAAAGTAATTATTGACCATTCATTACCCATAATAATTATAATTTATTAGCTGGTCGGCTTCTAAGTTTGAGGCAATCAATTATGAATTACTTAGACGGGTAACTTCATTATAATCTTTTATCAATTAGGGTTACAAGTCAGAATTTATTCACATTTGCATAGCGACTGTGATATATCTCGTTATCAAAAACATCATAATTATCATAATATAATTGTTAAAGTATAAATTGATAAATAAATATCAAATAGAAGATTCATACAATGAAAGAATTGTTTTATGCTCAAGAATTTTGATGCACGTTCACACTGTCAAAATTCAAAAATCGAACCACCAATATGTGGACAAAAATTAGGCGTTGAAATATAATAGATAAGCGACAGATAGACGCAGTAATTCATGAATGCCAATGAGACAAGAATGTTGACGTTAGAATTGAAACTTTCTTTGTTCATAGCTACTAAATGAGTCACAGCACAAGTATGCACAAGTATAATTGAAATCCATAGTCCAGCTATAATTTTTTGTGTTAGGTAAGTACTTGATCCTGACAAGTGGTATCAAGCACAAGTCACGGGTTCGAGTCCCAACAAGGATAAATTGTGTAATTAAGGCTGATAAGTGTTAGGAGAATTGTTGGGTGAAAGCCGGTGAAAGATGAAGTCCAACACCAAATAACTAGAGGGGTTGTTGTGTACGGTGGAGGTCTGAAGGGCCGAGTCACACCTGCCTCTCAAAAATGTAGCAGATAAAAAAATAAAGTTGTTTCTTCGCTAGTAGCTATAGCTTTCGGCATAGTGATAAGCCCCGACCATGCCTTTCCCAAAAATCTGTGCAGTGAAAGAAAGAAAAATTCGGAAATGAGTGATGATTCCTTGAACAAAGAGGCATACCTGAACATATAGAGGGGCATTACATTTCACAACACTCTTGCCCCTGCTCTGTCTTGCTGGTGCCTGCATCATACTTTGTTTGTATGGCATGTCATCAAATAAAGCGAGAAATTAAAAAAGTGTTTACTCGAATATGCGATGATACAACTTGGTTTATAATACACATTAAAAACGAGTATTATAATACAACTACAGAGATACATACTCGTTTTTAACCCTCTATAAATTAAGCATTAATGTATTTTTATTCATTAATTAGTGGTATAAAATTAAAGCATTAATGTATTTTTATTCATTAATGGTACAAATTAAAATGATTTAAATTTTTCCTTAATATCCCTCTATAATGGTATATATTCGAACAAATTAATGTTATTTTTAACAATGTATTAATTGACAATTAATTTTCACTACATGCACAATAAATATAAAGAATTAAATATATATATATATATATATATATATATATATATATATATATATATATATATGCATATATAAATTGAAATAAAATAAAATCCATTAAATGGAAATTAAATGAGTAATGACATAAATGATTACAATAAGTGTTTCATGTCTAAATATGTATAGTAAAATCTTTTATAAAAAATAGATGGTATTAATTTATGGATGTCAATCGGGCCCGAACCCGATGGGCTAGTCCGAAAAAATTCGAAATCGACAGGGCTATAGCCCGATAAAAAAATTAGCCCGAAACCGATTAGCCCGATGGGGCTAGCCCGAAATTAAATGGGCTAGCCCGATAGCCCAAACAATTAAAAACTATTTTTTTATTATAGAAGTCATGTGAAACATAACATACTTGAAATTTATAAGTGAGTTCATCTTTAGTATTTTTTTTTAATCATTAGGTACATTTTTAAATAAAATTTTAATAAATATATATTACATATAAATTGTTAATTTGTTATGTTGGTATTTTAATATTTAGATATTAGATTTTGGATTTGAGTTATGTGATGTTTCATGCATAGTTTATTACGACGCCCTGTTAAGTCGTGACATCCCTTGACCGTCTTGTCGCATAGGAAATGTTAAAATTTGGGGTCTTAAACCGAACCGAACACCGAACCGAATTAAATTCGAACCGTTGCAATTGTATTTGTTAAATTTTAATGTGCTCAATGCTCATCCGGTTAACCCGTTCTAACGAATCCGGATCCAATTGACGACTTGACCCGTTTTATCGAATGTAAGTATTCATTTTCGATTTTAATTCAAATAGTCTAACCCGCCCGAAAAGCCCGACAACCCGAAGGTTAGGGTTAGGGCTAACCCGAATCCGAGATTAAAATAATAATTAACCGACAACCCGAATCCGATAAGCCCGACAACCCGATAGGGTTAGCCCGAAACCGACAGGGCTGGCCCGATTGACATCCTACGGAGTAGTATATTAAATTGTTTCAAAAAAAAAAATATAGTATATATATCAAATTGGATGATTAATTTATATTTGCAGTGATCTGCCAGACTGTTGACTGGTATGAGTGAAATAAATGTTATTTTTAACAATGTATAGTATTAATTGACAATTAATTTTCACTACACAATAAATATAAACAACCCAATTACCCAAATACATATAAATGCATATATAAATTGAAATAAAATAAAATCCATTAAATAAAAATTAAATTAGTGATTAACTTCCATAACCGATGATATGATAAGTATAAAATTTATGTTCTTCGTTCTTGAATGAATATATCTATGTAGCCAAGCACATTGTGCTCAGATGACATGTAGTTACTCTCCCATATGGGAGATCATGAGATCGAGCCTCAGTAGAGGCGACCTTCAATAGGTTGAGAATGTATAGATGAACATATACTACAATGTAATAGTCAGTAGCAAACAATGTTTATTAATGTTATACTAGTCACTGGAAATAAAGTTTTAAATTAAAAATTATATAAATTAATTAATTATAAAGATTAACAATAACTATAAAAAAGATGTAAATAAATAGTAACTTTTTATTATTTTTGTGATTATAATCTAACCTTATCAATAGTATTTACTCAACATAATTATGCCACCATATTTGATTGTTTAAGTTAACTATTAATATGTATAATAAATTAAAAGGTAATATACTTCATAATAATAAAAATAAAAAATAAAAAATAACCGTTGATTTTCAAAAAAAAAAAAAACCGTTGTGGGCAAGTGGTGAGCTAGCCTAATTGGCTGAGCATTTGCGGAGCCGAAATTAGATACTGTCTTGGTCTCACTCCTCTTCGTCCTCTCTCTTCTGGAAGCTCAACTGCTCTCCCCAACCCAGCCTTTTTCTCCAAAAGCAACTTTGAGGTGCATTCACCCCTTCCCTCCCTTTGCCTTTCTATTTTCTAGAGTAGATGAAAATTTAAATCCGCCCTCTCCCCTCCCATTTTTACATTCTTGATGAAATTTAAAGTTTTATATTTTGGGTTGTTTAATTTTTTATACAAAGATCGGTGATTTTATTGTAGATCTCTGACTTAGTGGGTCTTTTTGAATTCAAGATTCTGTTTTCATGGGTTTATTTTTCACTAAATACTGTATGCAAATTCAAATGTATTATCTTTGTGTGTATGGGTTTCTTTGAATTCAGGATTTTGTTTTCTTGGTTTTATCTTTCACTGGATACTCTGTGTAAATTCAAATGTATATCTTTGTGTGTATGGGTTTTGTCTCTGTGGCAGTATTGATGAAATTTAAATTGGAAGTTCTATATTCTGGGTTTAATTTTTGTTATGAAGATTGGTGATTTTTTCTTGTAGATTCTATATTCTGGGTTTCATTTTTTATACAAAGATTGGTGATTTTTTTGTAGATCTCTTTAAAAATCCTGTTGAGTGGACAAAAGATTATTGGATCTCTTGATGTTAGTGAGTGTTTTTGAATCATGATTCTGTTTTGTTGGGGTTATCTTTTACTTATACTGTTAAGTACTGTTTGTAAATTCAATTGTATATTTTCTTTTCTATGGCTTTTGTCTCTCTGGCTAGGTTTCTGTTAATTTATAGTCATTATTTGTGGCTATTGGAGTTCCTTTGTTTGTTTGTTTGTTTGTTTTGTTTTGTTTTTAATATAGTGAATTGGGTACACAATGTGCTTCAATTTAAGGTGAGGTAAAATCAGAATTGGTGTGAAAAAGAAGGAAAAACAATCTGAGTGAAATGAGAGTGTCTAGATTTGCACTAACCTTTTTTTGCAGGTCATAAAGGAGTTGAAATGGAGCTGTTGGAAATTATTGAGGAACTGTTCCTGGAGCTGGAAATCAGCAGTGAAAGGAGCCAGTTTCAATTTTTATTGCTTGATTATTTGTATTGTGCTGGCTGTTTAGTTGTTGGATTGGTAATTGAATGTTGATCATTTGTTGTTAGGGGCTGAATTGTTAGAGGGCTGGGAGGCTATTGCATAAGGGTGGGTTCTATTTGCATAAATCTTTGGTCTCCTCATCCGATTATGAGTTGGTAAGAGTCTCTCATGTTTTGGTATAGCATACACATTGAGTTGGGAGTACTCTTGAGTAGTTGGTTTAATTGATAGTTGATTGGAGATTGGTTGTTGTGAGCTGAATGTTGAATCATGAAAAAAAAAATAGAAAAAGAAGAAGAAAATAATTGGGATGGGATGGAGTGTGGTGAACCATTGCTTAGCATTTGAGTTGTGAAATCTACCCCAGTTTGAATCCTTGTGAGGCAATTGAACAAATGAAAAGGGTTTCATTTTGTTTCAGATGATTTTTTGAAATTTTCTTGATTCCTTTATGGTTTAAAATTCTCTAATTTGTTGTACATCTTGTTTCTAATGTTTTCTCTTCTTTTATAACTTTTGATACATAGGTTACCGTTTTGGAGAAGTACTTGATGGCCGTTATGAGATTATTGCTTCACATGGAAAAGGTGTGTTCTCCACAGTAGTCCGTGCTAGAGATCTCAAAGCTAAACCTGGTGACCCTGAAGAGGTTGCAATTAAAATGATACGTAATAATGACACAATGTATGTGTGCTTTATTCTTTTGCCTGTTCCTGTCTTACAGTTTCCCTGCTTTTATTAGCAATCCTGATTTCTTTGTGATGCAACACTTAGGTATAAAGCAGGTATGGAAGAGTTGGTGATATTGAAGAAGTTGGTTGGTGCAGATCCTGAAGACCGGCGCCACTGTGTTCGTTTTCTTTCTAGCTTCAAGTACCGGAATCATCTGTGCTTGGTTTTTGAGTCTCTTCATATGAATCTACGTGAGGTTTTAAAGAAGTTTGGCCGTAATATTGGACTAAAACTTACTGCTGTGAGGACATATGCAAAACAACTATTCATTTCTTTGAAACATTTAAAGAACTGTGGTGTTCTTCACTCTGATATTAAACCAGATAACATGCTGGTATTTGAACTTAACCCCCCCTCTTTGTAGTTTTGTCTCTAGGTTTTGATCTGTTGCTCCATTTTAATCTTATTGTATCACTTACATAATTACATCTCATTGCATTTGCTTTGGCAGGTGAATGAAGCAAAAAATGTGTTGAAGCTTTGTGATTTTGGCAATGCCATGTTTGTGGGGAAGAATGAGATCACTCCATACCTTGTGAGCCGTTTTTATCGTGCTCCAGAGATAAGTAAGTATTTTTCGTATGATTTTTCAAATTTTGTTTTATTTTAAACTTTTTCTGCTAGTTGCATTTATATGTTATTTTTTTCTGAATCCTTTGTAATCTGATTATCAGTTCACTTTGCTCTTTCTTCCTGTTGCAGTTTTGGGCTTGCCCTATGACCATCCAATTGATATGTGGTCAGTTGGTTGTTGTTTATGCTGATGATAAACTGGTATTTGATATGGCTCCGTTTCTTTATAGGGTATTGCTCCATGCTTCTGCAATTATAGTAAGTACTCCTAATGACATTTCTACTCAATACTTTCTGATGATAAACTGTCTGGTCGTTCATATTGCTGCTGTTTATAGTTATGAG
The DNA here is from genome assembly GCF_003576645.1 of Ipomoea triloba. Lineage (NCBI taxonomy): Eukaryota > Viridiplantae > Streptophyta > Magnoliopsida > Solanales > Convolvulaceae > Ipomoea > Ipomoea triloba. Next base: position 4,963,613 of record NC_044930.1, read on the forward strand.
CAGCAATGAAGCATCATCATCTGCTTTATAAATTTCTTGAAATCAAGAATTAGGTAAAGCAATTATCATACTATTGTTGCATTAGAATGTTCTTGTTTCTCTTATTCTAAATTCTGATGGAATGACCTAAAAATGAGGCCCATATTATTTTGAGGTTTGTATCCTGATCATATCCGTCTATTCTCAGAGTCAATGCATGGTGTTGCCCAGATACTATTGTGCTTAGTATCTCTTGCTTTTCCTGTTTAATTTTCTGTTTAAAATTCGTGGGAATTCTAATTTAGTTTTTCTTTGTTTGTTTGTTTTTTTTTTTTTTTTTTTTTTTTTTTTNTTTTTTTTTTTTTTTTTTTTTTTTTTTTTTTTTTTTGTTTTTTCTTTAATATAGTGAATTTTGGGTACACAATATGCTTCAATGTAATGTGAATCCTTATTTGATTTTTTTGGTTTGGGCTTGTGTTAAGTTTTTCATTTTTGGATATATTGAATTGTATTTTTATGAACTGTGCTTTATTTCAAAAGTGGATTGTTATGGATTTTTCTTGGTTTTCATTATTAATTGTTTTAGTTTTTTTTAGGTAGACACATTCTGCTGTAACTTAAGGTGAATTTGTATTGATTCTTCTTGATGGGGCTTTGGGTTTCTTTCATCATTATTTGTTCCATTTGTTGTTGATATATTGAATTGAGATAATTTGACACACTGCGGTAAATAAAGTGATTTGTGTATGATGTTCAGTGGTTTCAAGTGTTCGTTTAGTTTTTATTATATATTATATATTGTGCTTAGTATCTGTTGCTTTTCGTGTTTAATTTTCTCTTTAAAATTCGTGGGAATTCTAATTTAGTTTTTCTTTGTTTGTTTGTTTTGTTTTGTTTTGTTTTGTTTTTAATATTGTGAATTGGGTACACAATATGCTTCAATGTAACATGAATCCTTAATTGATTTTTTTGGTTTGGGCTTGTGTGAAGTTTTTCATTTGGGAGCGATCACAATTTCAAGCAAGGAAAGGTAATTTACCCAACATTATGCACAATGAGTCATCCAAGCAAAGTTTCAAAAATTTTCAAAAATTACCCAATTTTTGTTTTCCCCCCACAGTTAGAAATTACATCGTCCTCGATGTGAAAGAAAATAAAGCACAAGGGGGAAGGGTAGCACAATAAGCACAAGGAGCACAATATCTACTATCTACACCAAGTAAAGCACTATTCACAATTAAAGAGAGTAGAGAAGGTAGATGAGACTCCCCTAATGAATCCCTTATGACAAAGAATCATCATGAAGCCTTCTTGGAATTGAGCATACTCCTTAGTGTCATTCCTAGAGTCAAGAGAATATATACATGAAAGCACAAGTGAAAGCATGATATATCAAAAATAAAAGTATAAGTAAAAATAAAGAAGAAAATAAAATGCAATAAAATAAAGGATAGCATGGGGTGCCTCCCATGAAGCGCTAAGTTTAATGTCGCTAGCTCGACTCAACCTCTCAAAATCAACCATCTTTGGATTGGAGAAAAAACATCCCATCCTTCCTAGCAAATTTCTCTTCAAGATATGTCTTTAAGTGGTGGCCATCAATAAATTCTTTTATGCACAAGCTCACCACTTCAATTGCTAGGATCACATTGCTCTTCATTTCAAACTTCATGCATCTTTCCTCAAATCCATTTTTAATCCACAAGTCAAACAAGGATTTCTTCCTAAACATTGCTTCTTGGTGGTAGAGATGAGATTGACTAATCCCAAAGTCTCCATTCCCATTCTTTTCTTGATTTCCCTTTTCTTGAGCAAGTAATGGAAACCTTGGGTCTTCGTTATGCACCAAAAGGAAGTAAGAATCCTTGGATATGAATATAGGCCAATGGGGGCCTACAGTTTCAAAAACATTGACACCTCCCGATTCCCAAGTTATTCTAAAGTTCTCACCCAAGGGAGTGTCATTCATTGAAGGGCATTCTTCATTTGTGCCACAAACTTCATCATCAATCTCATTTTTCTTGAGCACATTTTCAATTGGATCATCTCCAAGTTGTTCCTTGTCACCATTCCCTTGCATTTCTACATTTTCTCCCCAATTTGGTGTTTCCATCTCAATGCACTCATCATAACCCTCATCATCTTCACCTTCAAGGTCCTCACCCTTCTTTTCATTTCTATCAACCACATGACCTTCAATTGGTAATAACAACTCTTGTAGAACTTCTTCATTAGAATACAATTCTTGAGTGGGTTCTTGAGTTGTCAAATCTTGTCTTTGAGCCTTCAAATTGTGTAGTTGAACTTGTAGCTCATTCATTTGCATAAGCATGTTGTTCATCATGGACCTCATCTCCTCATCAATAGGTTAGCTTGTTTGTGGGGGTTCTTGATAGAATGACTCTTGAGGTTCCCATTGATTATTGGCATATTCTTCTCCACTTGGTCTCATGGGATAGCCTCCATCCTCAATTTCATCATCGGGAACAATAGTGACTCCCCAACGCTTAGCCAATGCCAAAGTTTCCTCATTTATCCCATAGCTCCCCACACTTGGTGAATGGTGGTAGTGATCATATGGGGGTTGAGTGTCTTGGGGGTATGGTGTGTAATGAATGGGTGAGGGGTATGGATTTGGAGAGTAATCTTGTGGTGGGAAAGGATGTTGAGGTGGATTGTAATCATGTGAATATTGAGAGTTTTGATCATATGAAGCATATTGGGGATCTTGGTAATGTTGAGGATAAGGACTATGGTATGGAGGTTGGGAATAACAAGGTGAGTCTTGGTAGGGTTGTGATGGGTAAGGGTCTTGAAATTGAGCATCATAGTAATTATTTGGAGGTGGGGCTTGAATTGTATAAGGACTAATGGATGGGGCATTAAAGTGTCCTTGTTGAGACATGTAGTCTCTATACCCTTCATAGGATTGAGAATGGTAATATCCTCCTTGATCCATCTTAGAAAATCTCTTTCAATCAAATCAAATGATGTAGACTTGTAAGCACATTAGCAACAAAAACAAACAAAAAGCTTAGTCTCCTAAGATTCCTTAAACTCTAATGCTAGCAAAATAAGCAATCACATAGAACCACCAAATTTCCAATCCCCGGCAACGGCGCCAATTTTTGATGTGTAGCAAAAATGAGTGATGGTGAGTGTACGGGTGTGAAATGTCGTTCCGCTGAGGATTGGGGTTATGGCACGCAATATGCAATCACAAAACTAGGCACCAGCTCAAGAAAATCAACAAGAAGCTAAGCAAACGACAACGAGGTAGAACAAACACATATAAACAATAGATGAGTGCAAAATAAAGAAATAGGACTCAAGTTAGGGGCATTACCATCTAGATGCTTTAACACTTAAGTTTGGGGGAAGAACATTAACTCTAGGTTCTCAAGGCTAGCACAAAGGAATCTAAGTTTTCGCAAGGATTAGAACAAAGGTTGCCCCATTTCTATGGCGTACCAACCTAAGTTCTTAAAGAACAAAAGCTATTTTGCCCCAATTCTACCCCTATTTCCATGGAAGAGAAAATGGGTTTGAGATTGGATTAGCTTAAGTCTTCCATCCAACTTCCATTGAAATGAAAGACTTTCCAAAGACAAGCAATAATCATTGGCCATTAACTATTGAAAGATAGAAATAAATCCAATTCAAACTCAAGAACCCTAGGTTGGTGTTCATCCCCTTTTATGCAATAATCACATACTAAGCATCAAAATAGATAATACAACCCTAAATCAAGCCCATAAACTAACTACTCATGATTAAATAGCATCAAGAACACAAAAACACAAGTAATAAACATAAATCTTGCAAAAGAAAAGAGATAAAGGAAAGCAAACTTCTCTATTGAAATGGGAGGAAGAATCTTGAAATCCAAGCTTCAAATCAAAGATTACAAGCTCCAAAAGTGTTAAAATACATAGATCTAAGTCTAATCTAACCTAAAAATATGAAAGGGAGTGAATGGGAGTGTTTAGGGTTCAACCATGGGTCCAAACCGTGTTCAAAATGCTCAAAACGAGCTTAAATAGTGAGCAGAGCAGGTCCCAAACGGCCTAGGAAACGGCCGTGTCAATGGCCGTTTGCCTCCTCTTCAAAAACTGCATTTTCACACTGTAAATCGGCATAAATCAAACGCCCATGTACACGGCCGTGTCCCAGGCCGTTTGCCAACACTCCAGAAATTGCATTTTCGAACTCTGTGCAGCTGCTTTGACTTCTAGGCTATTTTTCACCATTTTCCGTTCAGAATTACGAAATTTGTATCTATAGCAAAGTTGTAGCCCTTGAAGTCTTCTTTCCAATGGCTTAAAGATCACTTAATTTGGACATTTCTAGGCTGAGATATGGTCCAATTACTAAGATGTCGACGTGCAGAAATTTCAACACATTGATCTTTTGCTTCTCTTTTGTTTTGGTTTGTCTAAATGACAAAGACCATTGAAAATACCAATCTTAGGCTCCCTTGGAAGTGTTGCACCCATCTACATAGCTTCATATTTGGCCTCCATTTGACTCCAATGCCCACCAAAATGCATGAAAATGCTCATCTTTGCTTCTAATGCTTTCCAACTCATACTCCTTGCAAAGTAACACAAATAAGCACTAATTCTCATGAAATTTGGAATGATAAATAAACAAAATAACTTAGTGAAAGGGGGAAAATGTAGACAAATAAGCACTTATCATAGATACATTCTGCTGTAACTTAAGGTGAATTTGTATTGATTCTTCTTGATGGGGCTTTGGTTTTCTTTCATCATTATTTGTTACATTTGTTGTTGATATATTGAATTGAGATAATTTGACACACTCATTTGTTGTTGATATATTGAATTGAGATAATTTGACACACTGCGGTAAATAAAGTGATTTGTGTAGAGATAATTTGACACACTGCGGTAAATAAAGTGATTTGTGTATGATGTTCAGTACACACTGCGGTAAATAAAGTGATTTGTGTATGATGTTCAGTGGTTTCAAGTGTTCGTTTAGTTTTTATTATATATTATATATTGTTCTTAGTATCTGTTACTTTTCGTGTTTAATTTTCTCTTTAAAATTCGTGGGAATTTTCTTTTCGTGTTTAATTTTCTCTTTAAAATTCGTGGGAATTTTAATTTAGTGTTTAATTTTCTCTTTAAAATTCGTGGGAATTTTAATTTAGTTTTTCTTTGTTTGTTTGTTTGTTATTTTTTTGTTTTGTTTTTAATATAGTGAATTTTGGGTACACAATATGCTTCAAAGTAACGTGAATCCTTATTTGATTTTTTTGGTTTGGGCTTGTGTTAAGTTTTTTATTTTTGGATATATTGAATTGTATTTTTATGAGCTGTGCTTTAATTCAAAGGTGGATTGTTATGGATTTTTCTTGATAGAGGCTTGTGTGTTTTCATTATTAATTGTTTTAGTCGTTTTTTATGTAGAACATTCTGCTGTAACCGGTGACGGACTAATTTATTTAATTTTTATTTTAAAAATTATTTTAATACTCCGTAACTTTTAAATAAAAAATACTTAAAAATAAAAAATAATAATAAAAAATAGAAAACGCCGGTCACCCCCGATGACTTCGCCGGAAATTTGGCCGGAAAATTTAACGGCAGGACCAAATGTGATACAAAATGAATAGTCATGCACCTAATTTGAAAATGTTAATAGTCAAGGACCAAAAGTGATACAAATTGAATAGTCATGGACTTAATTTGAAATTTGTAATAGTCAAGAACCAAAATTGATACATGTATTATAGTTGAGGGACTAAAAATGATATTTATCCAAAAAGAAATGGTATTAACTATGGTATAATACACTAATATTCAGTTGTATTATTTTGTAATACAACTGACCGTATTACATTGTAATATCTGTTCATCTATACTTTCTCAACATGTTGAGACACAAAGAGTGATATAGCCTTCACTGAGGCTCAATCTCATGACTTCCCTCATATTTAGTCGTATTATCATATCATTTCTTTTGAAAATTTAAAATACTGCCCAATCCGATCCTAAGCCGATTCCGAACGGGTACGGAACGGTTAGGTTCCCGCATTTACGCGGGCATCCCGGCTTAGTTATGGACTTATGGTGGCGCCTTTGGTGATCGATGGTGGTTGTGGTGGTGTTAGTGGTTGGGGTTTGGGCTATATATGGCGGAAGAAAGCACTAAAAGGATAAAGGAGAGATAGAAGAGTTGACGAAAAGCAAAGCTAATTGGCTGCATGGTTGTGGATACATAAAAGATTAGGCAATGCTATTCATTGCCTATTTGCCTGGCCTCTATATAAGTATATATTTTTCAGTACTGCTACGAATGTTGGAACTGTTTTCTAAGTTTACTTTGACTTTCGTTGTTATATCACATCGTGTACATGCAAGTGATATATTTCACATTTCAAGTGGTCATATAATAATGATCTGAAAGAATAGTTTTGTTTCCACTATTTTTTAATTAAATCTTATATGAAGTACTATATATATATATACGCCATACTGACCTTTTCTTTTTTCTTGTTAACTATTATCAATTCTAGTTTTCTTTTTTGAAAGAAAGGTAGATTATAGTATTACTGTCATAGAAGTAGAAATGGAACAATATACTTGGGAGCAATTTGCTCCCAAGAAAAAAGCTCGCTTGTGAGCCAACCGTCCTAGCTAAAGTGTGGGCCGATTGGTTCTATCAGAACTGATTGTAAAATTTTGCCAAACTTTAGAAGAAGACAAAATGAGTTGCTGTTGAATCAGGAGTGTGATTGTGAGGGGCCTTCATTAAGTTCTTGGGGTTTCCCCCACCCTTCTTAATCAAAAAAAAAAGCATTGCATGGATAGAGGATATTTGTTTCTTTGCAGCCTCTGGTTTTAAAACANCTGTTACTTTTCGTGTTTAATTTTCTCTTTAAAATTCGTGGGAATTTTAATTTAGTTTTTCTTTGTTTGTTTGTTTGTTATTTTTTTGTTTTGTTTTTAATATAGTGAATTTTGGGTACACAATATGCTTCAAAGTAACGTGAATCCTTATTTGATTTTTTTGGTTTGGGCTTGTGTTAAGTTTTTTATTTTTGGATATATTGAATTGTATTTTTATGAGCTGTGCTTTAATTCAAAGGTGGATTGTTATGGATTTTTCTTGATAGAGGCTTGTGTGTTTTCATTATTAATTGTTTTAGTCGTTTTTTATGTAGAACATTCTGCTGTAACCGGTGACGGACTAATTTATTTAATTTTTATTTTAAAAATTATTTTAATACTCCGTAACTTTTAAATAAAAAATACTTAAAAATAAAAAATAATAATAAAAAATAGAAAACGCCGGTCACCCCCGATGACTTCGCCGGAAATTTGGCCGGAAAATTTAACGGCAGGACCAAATGTGATACAAAATGAATAGTCATGCACCTAATTTGAAAATGTTAATAGTCAAGGACCAAAAGTGATACAAATTGAATAGTCATGGACTTAATTTGAAATTTGTAATAGTCAAGAACCAAAATTGATACATGTATTATAGTTGAGGGACTAAAAATGATATTTATCCAAAAAGAAATGGTATTAACTATGGTATAATACACTAATATTCAGTTGTATTATTTTGTAATACAACTGACCGTATTACATTGTAATATCTGTTCATCTATACTTTCTCAACATGTTGAGACACAAAGAGTGATATAGCCTTCACTGAGGCTCAATCTCATGACTTCCCTCATATTTAGTCGTATTATCATATCATTTCTTTTGAAAATTTAAAATACTGCCCAATCCGATCCTAAGCCGATTCCGAACGGGTACGGAACGGTTAGGTTCCCGCATTTACGCGGGCATCCCGGCTTAGTTATGGACTTATGGTGGCGCCTTTGGTGATCGATGGTGGTTGTGGTGGTGTTAGTGGTTGGGGTTTGGGCTATATATGGCGGAAGAAAGCACTAAAAGGATAAAGGAGAGATAGAAGAGTTGACGAAAAGCAAAGCTAATTGGCTGCATGGTTGTGGATACATAAAAGATTAGGCAATGCTATTCATTGCCTATTTGCCTGGCCTCTATATAAGTATATATTTTTCAGTACTGCTACGAATGTTGGAACTGTTTTCTAAGTTTACTTTGACTTTCGTTGTTATATCACATCGTGTACATGCAAGTGATATATTTCACATTTCAAGTGGTCATATAATAATGATCTGAAAGAATAGTTTTGTTTCCACTATTTTTTAATTAAATCTTATATGAAGTACTATATATATATATACGCCATACTGACCTTTTCTTTTTTCTTGTTAACTATTATCAATTCTAGTTTTCTTTTTTGAAAGAAAGGTAGATTATAGTATTACTGTCATAGAAGTAGAAATGGAACAATATACTTGGGAGCAATTTGCTCCCAAGAAAAAAGCTCGCTTGTGAGCCAACCGTCCTAGCTAAAGTGTGGGCCGATTGGTTCTATCAGAACTGATTGTAAAATTTTGCCAAACTTTAGAAGAAGACAAAATGAGTTGCTGTTGAATCAGGAGTGTGATTGTGAGGGGCCTTCATTAAGTTCTTGGGGTTTCCCCCACCCTTCTTAATCAAAAAAAAAAGCATTGCATGGATAGAGGATATTTGTTTCTTTGCAGCCTCTGGTTTTAAAACAAAAATAGTAACAAATACTACTATGTATTTGATAATGTGCATTCGTGTCTTTATCTATGGCCTAATGGAAAAAGAATGACTAACTTCCAACTTACTAAACCTAAAAAAAAATAGAGAATAAAATAATAAAATTAAAGAAAAACGATTTAAAAAAAGAAAAAAGAAAAAAAGACAAAATGGTCAAATACACCATTAAACTTTACATGAAAATACAATTAGGTCATTGAGCTTTTAAAAGGTTCAATTAGTCAATTAAGTAATTCAACTTATTAAAATAAGTCAAATAAGTTCAATTTACCGATAATTTGTTGGTTACTGGTAAACATGTCGTCATTGACCACCCGCTAACTGTTGTTGACTTTATCTTTCTCGACAGTTACTGTCATCATTGAAATATATATATATATATATATATATATATATATATATATATATATATATATATATATTCACAGTGCAATGTGGACCCTGGTGCATGTGTATGTGTCTTATGTTATGAGTTTTTTTGTGTTGTGTTATGAAATTTTGTACATTAAGAGTATGAATTATTTACCTGAAACAAATTAGCAGTTGTGTCTTATCACTTATGTTATGAATTTTTGTGTACTGTGTTGTGAAATTATGTGCCTATAAACACAAATTATATATCTAAATCAGATTTGAAAAATAAATAAATATATAACATGTGTTATGTGTCTTGTGTTGTGATTTTTTGTCTCTTGTATTATAAAATTCAGTATCTTTCAAATATGTATTCTATATCTCGTTGTTTGAATCCAGAATCCATAATGTTATACGTAGATTCTGATCTATGATATACATTGTCATATATACAATGGCATGCGTAAATCCATGGAGCATAAATTTTCCGCAAATTATATCGTGGACCGCGGTCCCAAAACGACGTCGTTTTGATTAATGAAACAAACGGATGAATTCGCGTCACTCACTTTCTTTTCATATATACTGCAGTTACATTTCAACACAACTTCAGTTACATTTCAACACAACTGCAGTTACCTTTCAACACAACTGCAGTTACATTTTGTTATAACTACAGTTTCATTCGATAATATAAAAACACAAAAGTGAAACTGTTATTCAGTATCTGTTCATATACACTGCAGTTACATTTCAACACAACTACAGTTACATTTTGATATAACTACATTTTCATTCGATAATATCAAACACAAATGTGAAACTGTTATTCAGTATCTTTTCATATACACTGCAGTTACATTTCAACACAACTACAGTTACATTTTGATATAACTACAGTTTCATTCGATAATATCAAAACAAATGTAAGGCAGTATCTTTTGGAATGAACTGTGTAATGTCAATTACGGGGCTCCGCCTCCCACTTACTAAAACGACGTCGTTTTGGGACCGCGGTCCACAATGTCCACGATATAAGAACTGTAAATTTTCTGTCAGTTTATAATTGTTGGCCCAGCCCATACTTTCCTCAGTTCTAAGCCCATTCACGAACAAAAGATCTGGGTTGAATCAATCCAATATAACCGGAGATTCCCCGTCTCCATTGGAATCTTTTTGGATACTACTCATACAATTATTTCCCATCTTTGTGAATTCATAGAATGCCAAGGAAAAATACTCGTGATCTGATGAGTCATCGCAAAGAATAACCTGAGGAATATGTTTCTGTTGCTATCCATCTCAATTACGCTCCTGCACGCCTGCTCCTTATTTTCCAGCCATTGCTTTATTTTAGATTCGGTCATAGTGAGGTGTTGCGATTTTAAATTACCTAATGCAATTAATGATGTTATATCCTAGTATATGGCCAATATGCTGTGTAAAAGGTTCATTGTCCTTGTTCCTTCCTTCCCTTTATATTGTTCCATCCATTCTTTCATATTTCAAAAATTCTGATTCGGTCATCAGAACATCATTTAAAGACTTACTTCTAACGAATATAAGAAAGGTTTGTGCACTGGTGAATATAAGAGAGAGCCTTTAAGCTACACAATTCAGATCTTTTTAAAATGTTGAATTGTATTTAGGAAAAAGGTTCAAATTAGTACAAGTACAATTATGTCATCCAACTCAAAGAGAGTGTAATTAAGTTCCTCAACTATCTAAAATTATGTAATTCGATCAAATTTAACATGTTCCTCATTTCATCACTAAAGTGGCAATCTCATTAAAAAAATTAGTATTCTTAATTTATTTTAGTAATTCTAAATAAAATATTAAAAAAAATTCACCCCCTCCCATCTACGTCTCCAAGCTGGAAATGAAGAAAGTTCTTCGTCTCTGGCTTGGAGACGAAGAGTTTTCTTTGTCTCCTACCGGAGATGAAGAGCTTTCTTCGTCTCCAAGTCGGGGACGAAGTTTTTTCGCCTCCAACTGGAGACAAAGACAGGGATGAGTAAATTTAAAAATAATAATTTTTAATAAGATAACCGCCACATCAGTGATGACCTTATGAACAAAGTCAAATTTGGTTGAATTGCATAATTTTAAACAGTTGAGAGATCTAATTGCATTTTTTTTTAGTTGGATAGCCTAATTGTAATTTTACGTGTACTTCGGTGACTAATTTAAACCTTTTTCATTGTATTTATGCTACTAGTGCAAACACACATCCTTTTTTAATGTGGAATAAATGTTATTTAAAACTTAAAAGTTTCTCAAACTTTATTTTTCCTAACTCAATGGATACACTTTGAGAATCAATTTATTATTCACTGAACTTTGAGAATCAATTTCTTATTCATTGATTATCCATTTTGAATGTATAATATATCGAGTTTATCCTCTCAACTAAGAGAATCCAAGTCCACATTAACGTGACCCAAATCGAAAGTAAACCCCACTTTAAATTATACCTTAAATTGACTGCTTTAAATGTCAGTTTATGCTTATTCTTCCAACAACCACTAGCATAAAAGAGAAGATTTTTAGCGTACCAAAATACATAAAAATTTAAATAAAATCTGTTGATCTTTTGAGCGTTAACAATGAATTTTTCAATATTTAAAGTTATCGTAAAACTATAATCGTTAAATCATAATACCAATGAACTTACAAATAAAATTTAATTTTTAGACGTATAAGTATGTCAATAAGTACATTGAAAATTTGTCAAAAATTGATTGTCTTTTTTTTTTTTAATAGTGAAACATAGATGATTAGATGGTAAATACTTTTAGGAGATTTTTTAAGAAATTCCTAATCATGGTGAGTTGCCAATTTGTCATATCATTAACAAACCCATTCTCTATTTAAAAGCTCTTGTAACACCTGTAATCAGTTATAGCCTTATAGGTCGAAAAGACTGGGGGTTTCTAGTATATAGCCAAATTGCTTTAACTTTTTTGGTCACTACAGCTGGCCCTACATTTCTAACAAAGCAATGGAAACGTGCCATACTAACTACACTAGTAGACGCCAAAGATCTTGTGGTCTAGCGACACTCGGTGTCCCGATTTACACTCTCACATAAATGATGGGAGTGGGTTCGAGTCTCAGTGAAAGCAATTGTTGACTCTTTACTACTCAGTAGACTGTATATCAAGTTTGTTATGCAACTTGTGCTGAGGAAATATCATATTCACAACTTTGTACTTTCAGCATAAAAATAAAAAGGAGGCAATAATTCAATTCCAAGGCCAAATTAAGCATCCATTTCACCCTTCTAGCCATACACCTTTCTCATGCTAAGCCCATTTCAGCCGTGTTTCATTCAACCAAATCATCTCTTCAATTAAAAACTCTCTTCCCACTTCACTTCAATAAACTAAACAAAATATCTTTAATAAAAATACTACAATATTCAAAGTTGATTTATTTAATTTGGATGGGCAATGGGCCAAAATCCCTGGCAAATATGCTGCACCTCTACACCCCTACCATATGAGCAATCTTATATAAAATACTACTCAAGAGTATGCACGGAGTAAACTCCACTTTACATGCAGAACAGGTAAATCGTATTAGGAAGACCATGTGTGACATTTATGCTCGATCACGAAGAAGTTAACAAGTTTCAAACTCGTGATCTTATGGTATGAGAATCTTGATCCAACCACTCGCCACCCCTTTTGAGGCAATTTGGTTCCTTTTTCTAGGGTCTAACAAGCTAAAGGAAAAAAAATCTAACACAAAACCATATATATATTTTTTGGTAAATTGACAGCTCCGGGAGGCACGGGAGCTAGCCCAGGGGGAATCATTCGTCACTTGTGCGAATTGAACTATGGTTCTCCCGAAATTCCTCTCCACAAAGAGAGCTCACTTGCCACTTAAGCTACCCCACTGGGTTTAACACAAAACCATATATAATCAAAGGTGTATATTGCATAGTTTTTATGGCCTTTTGTCTTGCTTGTCACAAGTCTAAGCCTACTAGGCTATTAGTGAGTGACATAGGTTCATAATATTTGTTAAAAATATAATGTGATCCACATGTATAATTAAATATGTTAAAGTCATTATTAATTTTCCAAGACAAAAGTGATTTATTTGAAATAAAGTTTATAACTAAAGACATAATTATCATATATGAAAAATCATATAGATACTATAAGGATATTTCAAATTTGATGATGAGTCAAATTAAAAATACTAAAATGTGTTACTGAGTACATATTATTATATAAAGGGGTTATGGTCCTCAATCAAAAGTACAACAAAATATCTTTTTATCCCCATCACAATAGATAATAAAGGAAAAGAACTCTTCAGTTGGAAAATCACAAAACACATTATATTGTTCAATTCATTTTCAGGTTCATCATTCTTATACTAAGAACATGATCACAGATTTAAACTCCAATGAGGCATGAACTTTTTGTACTTCAATAAATTGAGAAATTATATATAGACAAATACTACATTGTAACTATATAGAATTGGCGAGGTAGCACAAATAATGCAGGCGTAATATCTCCCTCGCATGCATTATCCATCAATTTTCAATTGAAGACAGCATATATTATTTCCAGTTGGTCCCATGCATGCATAACAATGACAAAGCATCGATAATGTTGCCTCCAATCTTATATACTCCGTACTTGGCATATTTGCATTCTAGTGCTGTCCTATCGCCACGTTTAGTAATGTACGAATTTTTCAGGTTCTTCAAAAATATATATTTTTCAACTATTCTCTAAATTTAAAATTTGAAAATATTTTTTAAATGTAAAATTTTTTTAAAAAATATATATATTATACCAATCTATCTACCTTATCTCCACCACGACAATATTCCTGTTATAGTTACCGCTTCCTTTTATTTGTCGCCATATACATATAATTCTATATCTTTACGATTCTTTTTATTTGCCACCATATGCTTATAATTCTATATCATTACGGTTCCTTTTATTTGCCACCATATACTTATATATATACCTGCTCTTGTAACACTATATACTTGCCCACCGCTACCTATATTTTCATCACATACTACCAATACTTATTTTACCTATCATTATTTAACTATTTTTCATTTCATCTACGACCTTATATAATATATACCTTTTACTAAAATATCTTTTTGCTAAATATATACGAAATAGGGATCGAGACACTTCTATTGCATGTTAATTACTTTCTTTCCTTAAAAAAATATATAACCAATCTAGTTGATTTATATAACCAAGATAATACATCTACTTTTACCATATTTTGAAAAGAAATTTCATAAATTTTGTAAATTAATGTAAGCATGAGTTGCCAACATTCCATTATATGCTAACATTTAATTGTTATTATCATGTCATACATGCTATCTAGTATTCACGTCATATCCTTACCACACTATATATCTTGTGTGACAATAAGAACTCTATAGTTATAGCATGCAATTATATATATATATATATATATATATATATAAAATTGATTCTAATAAATTTTCTATTTTATTTGAAAAAAAAAATTTCTATTTTCATTTTTCACTAACCTTAAAAAAGAAGTGATAAAAAGGGGAACACTACCTTCCCCACTACAAAGGCACTCAAGATGCACATATATAGTCCATCTTAATAGCATTTTCCATGATAGTGTTCTTTGTTTTTATGAAAATGTCCAAATAAATTCACAAACTATTTAAAATTTTAAATTGTATTATTGAATTAAAAAAGTGGTATATTATGATTTGCAGATTGCTTATTAGTGATGATTTGCCTAACTTCTCTTATGTGGATTTAGTTAATTATAGGAGAATATCGCACTCTTAAACTACATTTTGAATAAGTGTCTATTCATTTTATTCGTAGATCAGCGAACAAGCTTGGTCATGCTTTAGCTAGAGTAGCTAGTTCTTATTATGGTCCTACTATTTGGTTATCAGTTAGTCTTTCTTATATTGAACAGTTGATTAATTGATCGAGTTGAATGAATTCCTTTTTAAAAAATTGCATTAGACATTTTTCAAATAATATATAGTATATTACTTTAAAAATAATAAATTAATAAATTATTACTCCGTAAATTTTAAGTTTGATTAATGATAAATTCTTACAATTCATAAATAAAATAAAAACTAAGGGTGCGTTTGGTTCGCACATGGGAATCGGAATCGGAATGAGTATCAAATACTTGGTAATGGTAATGGGTTTTGGTGAAAGTATTTAACATGTTTGGTAAGTGGGTGGAATGGGAATGATTATTAATAGTTGAGGAAAAAAGGAGGAAGGGAGATGAAACCCTTATTTAATAAGGGTATAGGTTTTGTCATTAATGGGTATTCCAAACCCATAGTAGCATTCACAAAACCTATCAACCAAACACAAACAATCACTTTCATACCCATTCCTTATGCCTAAACCTACCAACCAAACACACCCTAAGTACTTATAATGTAAAATTCTCTATTTTTTTTAATCAAAAGAATCCCAAACATTAGTAACTCAACAAAATGTTTATCAACCATTATAATCACTTTTAGGTTTGCATTCCCCATGTCCCCAAAAGCAATGATTTGCTTAACTATTACATTGATTTGTACTTCTAATGTTATTTGTCATGATAAAAACATGTTTTATTTTAAGCTTGTGGTGGGTTTGTAGCATCAAACAAACAAAGTTGGTTAGAACCGGCCTAGCCATATCATGCATCCAGTTTAATTTGGCCTAAATACATTTGAATAAATTGGGAAGGCTAAAATAACATTGTGTTAGAATAAATATACTGTTATGAATATAATAATAATGTGTGGCCATTATCTCAGTTATTGTATTTCTGGACATATGAAGACTCAAGTGTCCTTTGGAGTACCGAAGGGTTAATGTTGTTGCCTATATATAGGCCTATGTATTTCATTTGTAAATGTATCAATTCATACGATGAATAAGAAATTCCCTTCTCTCCATTCTCTCTTGCACTTCTTTGTTATTGTTCTTGCATTTCATTCCAAATCTGTGTGTTGGTATTGTTGCTTGCAATTCCTTTAGTTTCATAACACGTTATCAGCACGAAAGTGCTCATTCACATATGGCCTTCTCCGGCGAGCAACAATGAACGGACTGTCACCAGCCTCCTCTTTTACTGGTTTTTCATCGCCGAACAGGAAAACCAGTCGCTCATCCTCTCTGTTAACATCACCATCGTCGGCCTCTTGCTTCTTTCCGGCAAGACAGCTGCGACGAATCAAACCATGAACCATATGAGGAATATGGATAAGGATTAATATTTCTGAACTCTTGTTTATTTGTCATTATTTTGACTATATATATATTATCTAAACTTGATTATATAAAAGCTTGTTGATGAGATGATAATGGAATAATGATCTCTATCTCTTCCAAGGTTTCACCGACGACGGCTGCTTCACCGTTGACCTTTCCACCACTTGCTTCGTGTTTACTGGTGGAGAGTGACGAGGAGTCCTCGCTGACGGACAAATTAAGGAGAGTAGTGGCGACTAGCGATCCAACGGTGACAGAGCATCGCCACCATATTCTCCTTGGTCAGGCGTGCAGCAGCAGCAAACAAGCTGGTGACGGCGACGGAGCAGCTCAGCCACCGCAGCCTCCCCCACGTCGTCGACAAGCATCTCAGCTTCTAGCGATCTTCACGTTTTCCAGAGCAACTGCGGCGGCTGATGGCGAGCTCTTGGCAACCTCCGGCAGCAACAGCTTCGGCAATATTATTCCGACTCGCATGTGATGCTGGGTTGTGTCACTGTTGTTGATTGATAGAAGGAAAAGATATCCAGAGTGTATCTCTGAAGATAGTAGGAGGGACCATGAATCTACTCCACACTTGTTTCGTAGTTTTTCTCCTCTAGGTGAAGGTGTTCTTCCTCCGGGCGGCTTTTCCCTCTCCTCCTCTCGCCGACTGAGAACCGTTATGGTGGTGGTTGATGACGGCGATGGCCAGCAGCATATCGTGACCAGCGAGATTTCTTCCTTCGACGGCTGAACAGATTTGGCGTACAACAGTAGACGACCGGAGCTCATTCTAGGCCGATTTCCTTCTTGACCGACGGAAATCAAAACAGCAGCAACTATCCATGGTTTTTCTCCAGCGTGAGGCGTCGACGTGTTCTCTCCAGCGTGAACGGCGATGGCATGGCGATCCTTGCTGTTGTTACTAATTAATGATGAAATGGCCGTGTGATTACTGTTGTTAATAATTGAAGATGGTGTTGGCTGGTTTCAAAGAAAACAAAAGAAAAAGTTGAAGAGGAAAACATGGTGGAGTGTCGGCCAAAACAAAAGAAAACAAGAAAAGAAAGAGAGAGAAGGGAATCTGGGGAAAAGAAAAGAAAGGGGAAGAAATGGGTCCTACCTGTTTTAATTTTAATATATTATATATTATAATAAATTTCACTACCCCATAATATAATACACCATGTATTATATTCCATAGGGACAACCAGCCGAAAGGAGGTTTTGAAAATCCATGTTATGCCAAAATATATATTATTATTATTATGTTTAGTGGAGAATAATTCTCCATGGTGATTATTGCCATGCTTGGCTCCTCTTTCGGTTGCACACTGGCCAACCTACATACATATATGTATATATGTATTTAATATTTAATATATATTTATTTATTTGATGGCAGCAAGGAGCTACTAAATTGCAGAGTATGGCAGGGAACCACTAAACAGAATTGAGTGCGGCAGTACACTGGAAATTAAATGTTAGAATATAATTTCAGAGATTTTGACCATACTCCGTTAAGGTTTGCCGTCTCCTCATATTTTATATATATGATAAAATACTATCCATGCCATATATTTTTATATGATAGTTGTTATGTGCAAGTAATTATTGTGTGCACTAATTATATAAGGAATTGGTCATATTTCCTAAAACTATCATTATGGCATAATGAGAATATGACACTTGCATCTAATTGATGATTAAATTTTGAGAGCATAATTGAAATATTGTGACATGCATTTTATGGTGAATGCTATATGTGACAATTAATTTTGTGTCACAACTTGCTCTCTTATGCTATGGCCATGCGAATCATCATGAAATAAAATTTGGCATAATAAATATTGTGCTAACGGCCATAAAGTTTATCCCATATGTTATAAATGAAAGGTATTTTGATATGTTTATCAAAATCATGGGATAAAAATTGTATAATTATGCTTGTTTGGCATATGCTATCTCCAAATTAAATACCATATGGAGAAAATTGGATGTGATCCATGATAAATCATGTGATGTCTAATCCTTAAAGGATATATGCTTCAAAGAAGCAAATGAATACATCATCACTCTTGATTGGATCAAGAAACGAATGAGAAAAACGTATGTGTTGTGGATAGTGCAACCACACATACAATGATTAAAAGTGCAAAGTGTTTCTGCACATTGAAAATAATGAGGAATTTGTTACTACAATGTTTGGTAGTACGAAATGATTGAAAGCTCTAAATGAGCCAATATATTATTGCCTGGAGGAACAAATTTATTGAAAATTGTAATGCGTTGTTCCCTCCGAAGTCTCATATAAATTTATTGAATTTGAATATTTGTAATGACTAATGTCATGTTGAGACTATAAAAGAAATGAATTGAGAATTCTTTTACAAAGGCAATATCAGGGAAGAAAAGTGTATTGTAAAATTCCCCTCTTTTCCTCATGATTATATTGCATTAGAAAGAGTGTCATTGTAGCCAATCTTATTGTAAACTAAAAGTTTACTGATTTGAATGATTTTAAGATTTGGCAAGGCTAATTATATCATCCTGAGTATGTGATGATAATTATGAAAATGATTTCTCATAAATTGAGAAAATGGATTAGCCTGACATCCTATTATAAAAGTGAAGTGACTTTCACTTTAATTGCTTTAATTTTGATTAATTCTATTTTGGCACTTTATGAAATCATATATGCCTTACTTCTTATTTCATTTTGGTTTGCTAAATTATTGCTTTTAAATTATGTTTTTGCTTTATCTATCATACATACATTATATGTTTTCATATATGTTTGAGTATATCGTTTGTTGCGATTTAAAGACCCAAATTATTATAAATTATGACATGAGCAATTGGGTCACTTTGAGCTAAATATTGAAATGTCAGATTTGAACTAATATTATTGGACATTGTATATATGTCAAACAGTAGTCTCCCATATGAAGCATGCTTGAATAGAAATTATATATTGGGGAGATCAAAAATTGATATACTACTGTTTTATTAAAATCTGACATACTGCATACAATGAATACCCCCTATTTACATCTAGTACGTGGTGAAAATTGAACATTTCCCAAATCTGTGTTTTATTAATATGCAGTCTATTTTATTATCACATCATTGCGTATCTCCACAGGCTATTAAATAAAGCTAGGTATACATGTTGATTATAAATATCCATGTATTGTATAAAAACCTAGAGCCCATGATAAAAGATCATTTGATACGCTGACTGCATGAAGATCATTTTCACGGCATTAGGGGGAGATATGTGCCCAAATTATTTTTGAAAATTTGAATACCGAGAAAATTTCATAAAATGAAAAGATCTTCAAAAATCCACATACTAGATTGGCTGAACTTAATGTTCAGTAGATTATTTATTCCTGCCAAATATATATCTATTGATATTTCTATCAATGATGTCTAAAAGAGACATTCGTCAAAGGACGAAATACCCAGTGGTGCACCAAATAATTAATACTGGGATGCGACACGACTAGATTTGAATATTGATGGGAAATGTTTATCATCTGGTTGATTTTGAAATTGCCATAATTATTATGGATATGGGAGAAAATTATGAAAATGTTGTCGACAACTCAATTGCCTTTATAATTGCTCAATCTGGCCAGAATTAGGCATAAGAAATGCCTTGATTAATTGATAAATAAAATAAGCAATTAAGGAAGGCAAATAGCTCAGCTCGCTATTCTCTATATTATGTGTACACACCGTTGAATAGGTGTTGGTACAAAAGAGAATAATGATGTGATAAAAGGCGAGGCTTGGAGCTCATGGGTTTACACAGATACCCATAATTGATATACTCTTCCATATTCTCGTTATAAATGGATGGCAATAAGTTTCGCTGATTATATCATTGGCAGTGAATAATATGCAGTTAATGAATATCATGACCGCATAAGATGGGTCATTGGATAATATATGATGAATGTCATGACCGCATAAATATGGGTCATTGGACAGTATATTTGGAAATCCATAATGGATTTTAAGGTCTATATATATGACGTGAAACAGACTGAGTATTTTTCCCTTCTGAAGAAGGAATATAAATATATTATGTGACATTATGTACTCTTTAAAGAGTGGCGAATGAAGTTATTATCCTCGTGAAGAAGGGATAATATGTGCCATTTTGTGTTTAATAAAGAGTCACTAATGAACTTATTATCTCAGTCAATATTGATGGTATAAACATCAATGAAATATATAAAGAGCTTAATGATGTTAGCTCATGTCTAAAGATGAGATTTGAAAGAAAAGCTTGTATGTGAAAGCTAAATATTATCTCGACTTGAAAGATCGAGTATTTCCTTGGAAAGGAATTTATACACTAGTTAGCCCATAAATGATTCTGGTTGGCTACTTAGACAATGGGCTACTTGGGTATTGGCTATTATTATTATATCCCATGAATGGGCTACTTGGGTATTGGCTATTATTATTATATCCCATGATGCCAAGTCCCAAAAATTGGCTATTATTATTATATCCCATGATGCCAAGTCCCAAAAACTGGTTGTACTATAATTTACACCATTGTTCTATAAGTGGACAATAAGAATAATGATAAATGGGTATATTATGAAAATTTCTAACTAGACATTATGATGTCGGTATTATACCCATGTGAGCTCTAAAAGAGTCACGCAATTATTATGACATATATTCACCCCCATTGAAATGTTGAACATGATTATTCACCAAATCCCTATATCTTTTGAAAGTTTAATATAAGGGATTTGAAGAATGTTGTCTTCAGGGGGAGCATAATGAATCATGAATATTATGCCTTGAAGTTTATGTTGGGGTTATGGTTGTACTCTTTTTCCCTTAGCTAAGTTTTTTCCCATTGGGTTTTCTTAGCCTAAGGTTTTTAATGAGGCAACTAGTGCAACACATAATTAGACATATCATGCACTCTTTTTCCCTCGGCTAGGTTTTTCCCACCGGGTTTTTCTAGCGAGGTTTTTAACGAGGCATGGATATGATAAGATAATGGCCAAGGGGGAGTGTTATGAATATAATAATAATGTGTGGCCAATATCTCAGTTATTGTATTTCTGGACATATGAAGACTCAAGTGTCCTTTGGAGTACCGAAGGGTTAATGTTGTTGCCTATATATAGGCCTATGTATTTCATTTGTAAATGTATCAATTCATACGATGAATAAGAAATTCCCTTCTCTCCATTCTCTCTTGCACTTCTTTGTTATTGTTCTTGCATTTCATTCCAAATCTGTGTGTTGGTATTGTTGCTTGCAATTCCTTTAGTTTCATAACATATACAAGATTTTTTACGAGCATTATATTATTTTAGATTAAATATGCACAATCTAAACTCACACTATTTTGTCAGTCAACAGTCAAAACCTACATTATTTTTGCCTAAATAAGTCTGAAAATATCAAAAGTCTAAACATGCATCATCTTGATTAGATAAGTGCATATGGTTTATTATATTCATTCAAACTTTTACTTATTTACAAATATTCTACTACAATTTTTTACAAAAATACAACCTCCTTTTTTTTTCCCCTAACCATAAGTCTCTATCCATTCCCTTTTTGAGATAGATAGCCAAAATTTATTCTTATTTCTCATTCAAGTAACTATTTTTTACATGATACACACACACGATTGTGCTTCTGATCTGGAAACATTCTCAAATGCACCATCAAGTATTTTCCTAAAAAATATGATGATATTTCTGTAATTACTTCTATAATTATAATTGTGCATGCATCTTATAATTTAATACATGATTGTGTATTCGCAGAGAACTGATTGGAAATTTGTAAACTTTTTATTTAACTTCAATGTCAATTATCTTCGAAATGCACATACAATTGTAATTACAAAAATGTCATTGTACGTATTTTTTTAAAAATTTCAGTAATTAAAAATCTTAGATGGACTAATGAGATTAGTTTTTACGGGGAGTAGTTCTTATTTGATATTAATCCTATATGTCTGTGAGAAAGATTATGGTGTGCCTAGTGGGGTTGGGGAAATTTAGAAGAAACTACATGTTTTTTTTTATCACTTGATATGATAATAGTACCACTTTTGTTTCTTTTTTTTTTTTTTTTTTTTNCATGACCGCATAAATATGGGTCATTGGACAGTATATTTGGAAATCCATAATGGATTTTAAGGTCTATATATATGACGTGAAACAGACTGAGTATTTTTCCCTTCTGAAGAAGGAATATAAATATATTATGTGACATTATGTACTCTTTAAAGAGTGGCGAATGAAGTTATTATCCTCGTGAAGAAGGGATAATATGTGCCATTTTGTGTTTAATAAAGAGTCACTAATGAACTTATTATCTCAGTCAATATTGATGGTATAAACATCAATGAAATATATAAAGAGCTTAATGATGTTAGCTCATGTCTAAAGATGAGATTTGAAAGAAAAGCTTGTATGTGAAAGCTAAATATTATCTCGACTTGAAAGATCGAGTATTTCCTTGGAAAGGAATTTATACACTAGTTAGCCCATAAATGATTCTGGTTGGCTACTTAGACAATGGGCTACTTGGGTATTGGCTATTATTATTATATCCCATGATGCCAAGTCCCAAAAACTGGTTGTACTATAATTTACACCATTGTTCTATAAGTGGACAATAAGAATAATGATAAATGGGTATATTATGAAAATTTCTAACTAGACATTATGATGTCGGTATTATACCCATGTGAGCTCTAAAAGAGTCACGCAATTATTATGACATATATTCACCCCCATTGAAATGTTGAACATGATTATTCACCAAATCCCTATATCTTTTGAAAGTTTAATATAAGGGATTTGAAGAATGTTGTCTTCAGGGGGAGCATAATGAATCATGAATATTATGCCTTGAAGTTTATGTTGGGGTTATGGTTGTACTCTTTTTCCCTTAGCTAAGTTTTTTCCCATTGGGTTTTCTTAGCCTAAGGTTTTTAATGAGGCAACTAGTGCAACACATAATTAGACATATCATGCACTCTTTTTCCCTCGGCTAGGTTTTTCCCACCGGGTTTTTCTAGCGAGGTTTTTAACGAGGCATGGATATGATAAGATAATGGCCAAGGGGGAGTGTTATGAATATAATAATAATGTGTGGCCAATATCTCAGTTATTGTATTTCTGGACATATGAAGACTCAAGTGTCCTTTGGAGTACCGAAGGGTTAATGTTGTTGCCTATATATAGGCCTATGTATTTCATTTGTAAATGTATCAATTCATACGATGAATAAGAAATTCCCTTCTCTCCATTCTCTCTTGCACTTCTTTGTTATTGTTCTTGCATTTCATTCCAAATCTGTGTGTTGGTATTGTTGCTTGCAATTCCTTTAGTTTCATAACATATACAAGATTTTTTACGAGCATTATATTATTTTAGATTAAATATGCACAATCTAAACTCACACTATTTTGTCAGTCAACAGTCAAAACCTACATTATTTTTGCCTAAATAAGTCTGAAAATATCAAAAGTCTAAACATGCATCATCTTGATTAGATAAGTGCATATGGTTTATTATATTCATTCAAACTTTTACTTATTTACAAATATTCTACTACAATTTTTTACAAAAATACAACCTCCTTTTTTTTTCCCCTAACCATAAGTCTCTATCCATTCCCTTTTTGAGATAGATAGCCAAAATTTATTCTTATTTCTCATTCAAGTAACTATTTTTTACATGATACACACACACGATTGTGCTTCTGATCTGGAAACATTCTCAAATGCACCATCAAGTATTTTCCTAAAAAATATGATGATATTTCTGTAATTACTTCTATAATTATAATTGTGCATGCATCTTATAATTTAATACATGATTGTGTATTCGCAGAGAACTGATTGGAAATTTGTAAACTTTTTATTTAACTTCAATGTCAATTATCTTCGAAATGCACATACAATTGTAATTACAAAAATGTCATTGTACGTATTTTTTTAAAAATTTCAGTAATTAAAAATCTTAGATGGACTAATGAGATTAGTTTTTACGGGGAGTAGTTCTTATTTGATATTAATCCTATATGTCTGTGAGAAAGATTATGGTGTGCCTAGTGGGGTTGGGGAAATTTAGAAGAAACTACATGTTTTTTTTTATCACTTGATATGATAATAGTACCACTTTTGTTTTCTTTTTTTTTTTTTTTTTTTATATACAAGGTATTAGAGGAGCAAAGACAATTTTGTTTTAAAAAAAAAAAAAAAAAAAGGAGCAAAGACAATTTTGTTTTTTTCCGAATGTAATTGCATGCGTGTCTTAGGTGTCTATGAAGACATACAATATAATTATGAATTATATCACCAATTGAACGTGTGTAACAATGCATGTAAAGATAAGAACAAAATTAAAAACTCCATCGTGTCATTGACTCATCGTTAGTAAATAGTAAATAAGGAATCATTAATAAATGAACAACTTTACCCCATACATACTAACCTAAGAATAATATATTGACAACTTTTGCCCAAAAGTTCAATCACTAGTTATGTTGGTAGTGACAGAAAGGGAATAAATAATAAATAATAATAATATTATAATATTATTACTGTAGTAGTAATAATATTAAAATAATTTAAAATATTATTTAAAATAATTATTTAAATTTATATTAAAGAAAACCTTCTCTGCCGTAGACGAAGAAGTTTCTTTGTCTCCAGCCATGGATTCGTCTCCATGGCCGAAGACGAAAAAACCATCTTCGTCTTTGGCCGGAGATGAAGAAACCATCTCCGTCTCTGCCCAGAGACGAATACTCTCTTTCTCTCCATGGCCGGAGACGAAGAAGGTTTATTCGTCTTCGGCGGCGTCGTTTTTTTTTTTAAATTATTATTTTAAATAATTGTTTAAAAATATTTTAAATTTAGATGACCTGAAAAACCTTTAAATTGGACTAATTGCATGAAATTGGTTAGTTTAGAGACCCAATTGCATGTTTTTTAAGTTCAATGGCCTAATTGCATTTTGGTGTGTAGTTCAATGACCTATTCCAAAAACCAAATATGATGATAATTAAAACACTCATGATTCTTCACAAATTTGTATTTGTTCTATACTTTTTCAATATTTTTAATCCAAAGAATCAATGTCTCCAATACCGGGGTTCGATCTTATTACCACCTATTTAGAATGATAACAAAGGTGGCATCACACTACATAGTAATTAAGATTATTTATTATGATAAATAATTACATATCATCATCATATTTATTTTATTGACCAGCAATTGCACTACCGGGGTTCGATCTTACCACAAGGTCATTGGCTATTACCACCTATTTACTCAACATTAAAATGATAATTATTTAAAACAATTACTACGTTTTAGAGAATCATGAGTGTTTAAAAAAAAAATAACTATATTTGATGGTTTTGTTAGAACTGGTGAATCATAAATCGGGTATAGAGGTACAAATCGGGAGTAGAAAAATAGTAGTATTATTGCTTGGGACGCTAAGTCCAAAAGAGTGCATACAAAGGCCGAGATACTTATCCAAAATGGTGGTCTAAATAATAATAAATAAATAATACAAGCTGGATTGAAGGTTAGAATGAGGAAATAAGGGTGCCTATTTATAGTGTGGAGGGCCTTACGGATGGTTAGCAAATGTACGGCATCGGCTAGTCTTCAATCTTGGTCATACACATGTCACCCCACTACCTGAATACCATCGATCTTCACACAGCTAAGTAGAACATCCTGTGCTCGCTCACAGTTTCTTCAGTGCATTCATTACAGGACTAAGGCAAAGAGCTGAAGTAGAACATCTTGTATCCTTTTAATACATGAAATTTGAGTAGTTTGGTGGCAGGTGTTTGTGTTGTTAAGTAGGGGTTGTGGGTTTGATACCTTTGGTGGCGCCTCTTATAATATTTTGCCTCGCTCGAACCAAGACTTTCCCAATAAAATGTATGCCAAAGACTTCACATCGCTAAATACTTTTCAGGCTACCAAATCTTCAATATTTATTATTCATAGGTCAAACAACTTATTTATTTGCTTATTTTCTTATATTTTTTTAAATATTGAATTGTAAATGACTTCAATTAAATCTCATTAACTAAATCAGATACATAAAAGAGTTGGAGAAAATACTAAGTTTTATGAAAATTAAATATAGCTTTACAAAGTCATATAAAATGATATAATATAATACTTGATATAAAAATTGAGTACAAATAACTTTACCATTCCCTTTACTTATAGTTCAACGATAATAGTAAATTTTTTTAGTAATGAAAGAAACTTTCAATTACTATTCAATAGTATCCGTGCAAATCCCATCTTGTGACTTTAGTCGACAAATCAAGTCAGTAGTGATATTTTCACTTATGTTCCTCAAATATAAATTCAATCACTTTTTGCTTCTTGACCATTTTTTTTTAACGACCACAAGCAAAAATGTTTGAAATATTTTTAATTTCCCTTAACTTTAGCAGTTTAGCCTTCTCCGTATAATGACATTTCAGATATCTTGAATTAAATTTAATTACTTTTAAAATGTCAAAGGATCAAAAGTGACTAAATTATAATAGTTAATAAAAGTGAGAAATCATGCATTATAATTATGAGCTGAAAAATAGAAGTAGTTCTTTTTTGGTAACATATATGTGTAAATATTAAGATGCAATTCGAGCATGTGATCCACCTCTCCGTTTCATTTCGCAATCAAATGGATAACGAAAAGGACTATACACAATCCACACCCATTAAAAATCTTCCCGACGACCTATCGATGGACCCGCCGGCATATCCACTACTTAAACATGCTAAGCTTAAAAATAATTTGAGTCAGTCAATTTAAATATTTACATTATTTTCTCATACTGTAGTTACATTAATTTAATTTTGATTTTAATATTCATTTCTTGTCAAATTATATACCTCCAATGCTACTAGTAAATTAATGACCTGCTTAACTTGTCGCAGGTGTGAAATTTGTTACAAAAGACCAATGATTGAGTCTCACTAGCAGAAATATAGAAGCAACCTCTCAAAATGAGAGGCTCATTGTGCACAATGAACAAAAGTCTAACCTATGTTGTTGTCGGAATGGGGTCTGGGGACGCCTAGGATGGACGGTTCCATCTTTTGTCACAAGTAAACTAATGATCTTATAACATGTTAATAAATAATAAAGAAATTTTAAAAATCATGTAACTAAATACAAATTGAGTTCAATACGATAACAACATTCATATATTAAATTTTATAAAATATTTTTTTTAAAAAAAATATATAATGTAACATGAATAATATTTGAATATCTTTATATATATATATATATATATATATATATATATATATATATATTATAATTGCTATGCATTTATCAATTGAATAAATGATTATAATCACATTATATTTGATGGGCATTGGGTTTATAGTCCAATGAGTAGTTAGCCTATGTGGGTGAACGAGTGAGTGGCAAATTATACTTATGTACCAGAGTTCATCTTACATTGTAGATGATTGTCCAAAATGATATTTAAATTATGTGTTTAATGATAATATGTTATGTGGGTTGTTGAAGTACGGGCTGATGCAGCATCTAATGGGGGATAATATGGTGAGCACCTCCACCTCAAAGAGGCGAGGTTTCGTCCCGAAATCGAGCGGATCAGAGGGGGATTTGTGATTAAACTCGGGGTGAAGGGTACATTTCACTTGTGTTGATCACATTGAAGTTAACTGAATTTGAAGTGGCTGGTCCGACTTGTAGCGCTTGAATCGGAGCGTGTCAAGGTGACAATTGAGAGCGAAGGTCGAAGCTGCACGACCATAATCTTCCTCTTCGTAGAATTGGGTTGAGGATGCATGATCGGGACCAAACTCATGACTAATAGTACTGGTCCCCACAAACGTCACCAAATTATAATTTCAATTTCGATCAAAATTCATCACCGGTATCTCCTTGACTCCTTCCTAACCGAGTAACTGTAATTATAAATCCTTCTAACCTCTTTCTTCCAAAAGTTGAAATTCCAATGTGTAAGATCATGTAAATCACGATAACTCAGAAACTGGTCCAGGAAAAAAATTATTCCCCATAAAGAGAGCTCATTTGCCACTTGAGCTATCCCATTGGGTTATAACTCATAATATTGCATACACATAAATATTTGCTTATTTAGGTTTACGTTTTGTACTAGGATATGTGCTGGACTAGCAACTGCTGAGTGCTGACTAGATGTCGCAATAGAGTTTCATTGGTCCATCCAATTTTACATTTCTGTCTTGTGGGGTTCCCTACTTTGAGGGGAAAAACAAACTATATACTCCGTAGTTTGTAAAATTTTAATTTTTTGCTAACAATTTATAAAAAATAAATAAACATAATAACAATTTAAAAAAAAAACAGAAGAATTTAATTGATGAAATTTTAAAGTTTAAACAATTCAAGAATCAAATTAGTTGAAATTGAAAACTAAGAACTACATTAACGGGAAACAATTGAAGTACCAAAATTGTGATTTTTCCTTGATTAATTGTTGATTGTCGAAACGTTGAATACTTGAATTACAATATTGAATATTTGAGTACATATTAAATTTTTTTAAAAATAAAAGCGTCGTGAAAAAATGGTTGACTTGGCGCTTTAAAGCAAAGTCCGGTCTCATTACTTTGCACTTTTTCTCTTTAAAAAGTTTAGGTAAAACATTAAGAGTTTAAAATAATAGTTTATTTTGAAATCCTAATTTAAATAAAGAGTTTAAAAAAAAACTAATAGTTACTAACTTTTAAACTAGTTATAACAATTATATTTACAATTTACAATGAGATAAATCGAGCCGATCTAATTTCAAAACATACTTATTCCAAAAAGAGTCCAATCCAAACTATCAATATTAATAATTAGAATCAAATCGAACCCAACCCTATCAAACGAATTGCCCATGAGGCTTCAAGCTTATATTCTTGGAATGTTGTGTAGGGATTCACTAGATTGCAACTCTAATTTCCCCCCCCCCCCCAACCCCCCAAAAGTCAGGAAAAAAACATATGATCAATTATTAAATTACTCAGGAAATTTTTACTGGTTGTGGAGTTTGAAGACCTGAAGGCACTGCAAAGCGTCGAAGCAGAGAGTCGCTGCAAATCTTCAAATTAGTACGGACTACGCTGTAATATATTTTAGATAGAGTGAGCGAGAGAGAGAGAGAGAGAGAGTGAGAGAGAGAACAAAAGGCAGCCAAATCGCATAATAAACGAATAAAATGCGAGACCTTCTCCTCGCGCACTTATAAATTCACCAGCTCGTCACTACGAACGCAGCCCCTCTCTCTCTCTCTCTCTATTTATATATATCTATCTATATCTCTACTATTCAGTAGGGTTTCGCAGCTCTTGTACTGTGATATTTACAATACTCTGTTTCGTTTGAGGTGTATTGAGGTCTAGAGGGAGAGAGAGAGAGATGGACGCTTATGCTATGCATCTGGCCATGGCGGCACTGGTGGGAGCGTCGGTGGTGGCGGTATCGGCGTACTATATGCACCGGAAAACCCTAAATCAGCTATTGGAGTTCGCCAAGACCATGGAAAGGGACAGGGAGGAGGCCGAGGAGGACGGGGCCGACTCGCCGCAGCTCCTGAAGAAGTACGGTTCGTTGGAGAGGCGCCGGAGTTATGCCAGGCGGAAAGGAAATGGCTATTACCGCCGCGCATCCGCTTCCTTGCCTGACGTCACCGTGATTTCTGGCTCGGGCGGCGTCGAAGTGGATTCTATACCGGTTGGCTTGCCCAGGCTTCACACTCTTCCTGAAGGTATGCATACGTCGGACTGTCGTCGCAATATACAGATTGCGCATATTGATATTTGTCAGGGGATAGTATAAGAAAATGTTGCCATTTGGGTTACTCATATCACTGTTAATATTTCTCTGATTGAGCACTGCTGACACAGTAGGAAATTTCTTTTATGAGGAAAGGGGATGTCACTGGACGATTTGTTTTATGTTATACGCTGAAAGGCAATTTGTGCAGCCTAATTATCCTATCTAAACATTTTTTGTTCTCTGTCACCATGTCTGGATTTTAGCAAATTGCAAATTGAGTGATTCTGTGATTTATATAGGAAGAACTTGTGGAACTTTTGGTTGTTCATTTCCTTTTCCATCTCTATTTGTCAGATTGTAATTTCAAGCCTTTAGCTGGAGAGATATATTTGGATTAGTATGTAATTATTCTGCCATGATTTTTATCCTTTATTTATTTTCTTTCTTAGGAACTGCCTTGCTCATTCAAGTTTCTTTCCTGCCAAACCTTATTTATATAATTTTAACCCAAATAAAGTATGGAAAAACAATGTGCTTGGAGAAGGAGCTCTCAGTTGACGACCAATTGAGAAAGAAACTATTGAATACAGCACCTTTATTGTTCCCAGGAGTTATAAGATTATCAATTTCATATTTGTTTCTAAAAGTTGATTTGTGCCTGTCGTTTTGTTTTATGTGCAAGAGTCAGCCACCAATAGTTTACTCTTAACATATGGAAGAAAAACTGAGAAAATCAATTCAAGTGCAATTAAAAAAGAAATTCCTTAAGGGAGTTCTCATTGAATCAAAAATGAAAATTTCTCCATGAATCGTCTCTAATATGTGATTTCTATGTTTTGTTTGTTATACAGGGACAATCACTGTTTGTATTGACCTGCTAATTAACTTGTTCTTACTTGTCAATAACTGTTTTCAGGATTTTCTTAGGAAAATCCTGCTGTTTTTTGATTCATTCTTTAATTGCTTGTGTTTCTCATTATAAAATTATGTTCACCAAGAGAGTTCTCTGCTTTTGCTTTAGGGAAAGCTGGTCATGTGGGTTCGACTAAAAGAGCTGGACTTCTACTGAGGCCTACTTCTCCCAAGTCTCCGGTTGCTAGTGCATTTGAAAGCGTGGAAGAATCTGACGAGGAAGATAATATGACTGAGAACACCAAACTTGATACTAGCTATCTTCATACCAATGGAAATGTGGTAATGTAGTGATTGATGACATATCTTAATTCTTACCTTTTTCACTTCTTCCCACCAAACTATGTTCCACACCCTACCTTATATGAACAGGGACCAGAGTGTGAAGGGATGTACCAGAATTTGCCTGACCATGTCAATGTCAGTGGGGAACAAGTACCTTTACCTGCACCGAGTATGATTCGCTCTCATAGTGTATCTGGTGACCTACATGGTGTTCAACCTGATCCCATAGCTGCAGACATACTGAGGAAAGAGCCAGAGCAAGAAACTTTTGTGCGGTTGAAAATTTCCCCAATGGGTATTTCTTCCTCTCCTCACCTGAGTCATTTTTATTAATTGCATCTCACCTGTTGTCATCTGCACATTAAGGCAAGTTCCTGTTATCTGAATACTTTACAATTATTTCCAGAGACACCATCTCCTGATGAAATTGATGTATACCGGAATCTTCAAGTTTGCCTTGAAATGAGACATAGTTATGTATTTAGGGAGGCTGTCCTTCCTTGGGAGAAGGAAATAATATCTGATCCCAGTACACCGAAGCCTAACCCAAATCCATTCGACTACATGTCAGAGGGGAAATCTGATGTAAGTTCTTAAAACTCAAATACATGTACCTAGAAATTTGTGCTTTACATGTTGCTATTGCTCAACGCTTTATGCAATTATCAAACCAAGTTTTAGTATTTTAATTGGTCTCCTGAATTCTGTTCCATGCTTTGAATTATTTTGCAGCATCATTTCAAGATGGAAGAAGGAGTTATCCATGTTTATGCAAATAAAGATTGTAAGATATAATACTTCCTTTTTCTATCCTTGCATAAGTTATTGATTTCATAAGATTTTGAATGTCCTCTCAAGTCAGTTATTTCCCTTCTCCTTTTCTTTCTATTTTTGTGTTTCTCAATCTGTTTACCCTCACAACAGCAAACGAGAAACTTTTCCCTGTTGCCGATGCAACTACTTTCTTCACTGACCTGCATCATATCCTTAAAGTCATAGCAGCTGGGAACATCCGAACTCTATGCCACCATCGACTAGTGCTTCTAGAACAAGTAAGTTATATACTATTACTTCTTGTATAGTTGTATGCTGTGTAAAATATCCCAATTTGATATATGGATTTCCAACTTTGTAGAAATTCAACCTTCACTTAATGCTTAATGCGGATAGAGAATTTCTAGCTCAAAAAAGTGCACCACATCGTGACTTCTATAATGTCAGAAAGGTTGATACCCATGTTCATCATTCAGCATGCATGAACCAGAAACATCTGTTGAGATTTATAAAGTCAAAGCTAAGGAAAGAGCCTGACGAGGTACTTTCTGTTATAGTTTCCGACTGATCCTCCTGAAAGTTTCATATGTGATATAACTCTCTTCTATTTAGACTCAAGTATAGGTTATTGGACATGTGAGTCACATACAAAGAAAATGTGAAGTGAAATCTTGTAAATAACTATTCTTGGCTAATGATGTTCTGATAATTAATTATTCTCTATTCATTTTCACTGGATTTTCAATTGTTTGGTGCAGGTTGTTATATTTCGTGATGGGACATATATGACCTTAAAGGAGGTCTTTGAGAGCTTGGATTTGACTGGGTAAATGAAGATTTCCGTGTTTAGGTTTAAACTATTATCTTGTTATATGGCTGTACCTGTTTCACTGCTCAAAACTTCTGAGTTTTTGGTTAAGTGTTTTCTTCTCACGTGGCTTCACTTGTTTCACTGCTCAAAGCTTATGTATATTGATCTAACAGGTATGACCTGAATGTTGACCTATTAGATGTCCATGCTGACAAGAGCACCTTCCACCGTTTTGACAAATTCAATTTGAAGTACAACCCTTGTGGTCAAAGTAGGCTCAGGGAAATTTTTCTGAAGCAGGATAATCTTATCCAGGGTATGCTCTCATCTCATCTTTTTTTTTTTTTTTTTTTTTTTTTTTTTTTTT
>NC_044930.1:4997772-5040993 GCF_003576645.1 Ipomoea triloba
TTTTTTTTTTTTTTTTTTTTTTTTTTTTTTTTTTTTTTTTTTTCCCTTCTGTGTGTTTGGGGAGGGATGGGGAGGGGGTTTGGATAGTAAAGGTTTAGGTTCATGTGGTACTAAGAGCTGTACTAGCTCTGCTTTTTATTGGTCATAGCTATTTTCACCTATCATTAAAGTGAAGGACTTGTCTTATTGTGGTGTATTGGCTTTATTTATGGTCTTGGTATTTTACATTGCTTTGTTATTCAACAGGCCGCTTTCTTGGTGAGTTGACAAAGCAAGTATTTACAGATCTTGCAGCAAGTAAATATCAGGTGCATCTATGATATTCAGGCTTTCAAATTCTTTCATATCTTGTTTAATAATAATATTTTATACATTTTTTGTTTCCATTGTTATTGTACATGAAATTTTAAAGGAAAGTAATTATATGAACTATGAAGTTAATAACTTAGTATGATGATGGAGCTTGAGATATGTACCTTATTTATTTCTGGGAAGTTCTTAATTCTTGTGGTTGTCCTAGAGCTTTTAGTGAACCAAATTGTGTAATAAAATGAGTTTCTTTTTTTAAAAAAAATCATTCTTTGATATATTCTTGGCCGTCTATGTGAATATACCTGTTCTGATAAGTCATTAAAAATGATTGGGACATTATCTTTCTCTCTCGTTCTCTGTTTTTTGTTTTTATTTTACTTTTTTTTTTAAATTTTAAATTCCAAGCTTTCTTGAAACATATCTTGATAGAGTGTTGATGCCCACGTGTCTCTATCTTCAATTGTATCAACTATTCGCATTTCATTTGAGATATCCTCCTTTACTCCAGTGTGTTAGGTATTTTTTTTTCTTCTTTTAATCTTTTGATTCAAAGTAGATTATGCTGGAAGATGCTTGCATGTCATCTGCTTATTTTGTCATTTGAATGGCTGCCCTTATGCTAGTTTTCTTCTCTCAATGATTTGCCTTGCAGATGGCTGAATACAGAATATCAATTTATGGTAGAAAGATGAGTGAGTGGGACCAACTGGCAAGTTGGATTGTGAACAATGAGCTGTACAGTGAGAATGTTGTTTGGTTGATACAGGTATGCTCCCTAATCTTGGTTAAAGAAACCAAATGCTGATATCCTGACTACAGAATTTACTCTGTGTTTTTTTTAATGAACCAAACCTTGGAGTAGAATCCATTTTCTATTCCACTCCTTTTGGAACTCAATTTCTATTCCTTGTTTCATTCTGTCAATGAAATGGGCTTTTAGAATTCCTTCTAGCTGCTGTTTATAGCCTTAGGTACTCTGTGAACTTTGTCATTTTCTCTGCAAGGTTGAGATCATTATACGTTTGTCATATTGTTGAGATAAGCATATTACATCCATCAAATTTTTTTATTTGTGCTTTTTTGAATGTTCTGGTTCTTATTAGCATATATTTAATTTTTCCAGCTTCCTAGACTCTACAATGTGTACAAGGAAATGGGTATCGTGACATCGTTTCAGAACATTCTTGACAATATCTTTCTTCCTTTATTTGAAGTTACTGTTGATCCAGATTCACATCCTCAGCTACATGTTTTCTTGAAGCAGGTATCTTCTCAGTTAATGTAACAGTTGTACTCCATATTTATCTTTTTGGTAATCTTATCTTGTGCTTATGGTATGACTGGTATGACTGGGACACTAAACTGAATAATAAGAAACATTAATATTTCCCTCACATTTTACTGTTGAATCTGAAATGAGATTGAGCTGAATTAATGTATCTGTGGTGTGTGTGTGTGTGTGTGTGTGTTTAAACCCACATTTTTCTGGATTCAACAACAATTGGGTGGAAATATTTTACTAAGCAATGGAATAATTTGCAGGTAGTTGGATTAGATTTGGTGGATGATGAAAGCAAGCCAGAAAGAAGGCCAACAAAACACATGCCAACACCAGATCAGTGGACTAATGCATTCAATCCTGCATATTCGTACTATGTCTATTATTGTTATGCTAACCTCTACACCCTTAATAAGGTATATATTGGACCTGAATGTGATTCTTCACTCACTTTCCTCCTTTATTCCACTTGAACGAAAGACTAGGAAATGTATTGCAAGTGATAACCTGGTAGATTCGTAGTAGGTGGTAGGCAAGAGAGATCAGACCAAAAACTTGGATATAAGTTTTCATTGAAGATTGCCAATTGAGAAATATAATCCTTTTTGGCACTGCATCTAGATTGAAAGGGTTTTAGTTGAGTTGGGTTTGACCGTTTGGGGAGGAGTGGGGAAATGTGAGGGGTTATATCTATGATATAGAAAAAAATACAGAGAAAGAAGAGCCATATGGTGTTCCTCACTTCCTCCTCTGTCTACAAGAATGTTGTATCCTGCATTGAGCTATTGACTCAATTTTTTATTTTTTATTTTTTTATTTTACTTTGCTGTACTTTGGGATATACCAGTGTTTTTCAGTCACTTTCTACTCACTGATGACATGAAAGAGGGTTTCTCACTTTAATGTTCGAGCTGCAACTCTTCTACTTTTAAGATCTTTTAGCATGACTATTCAACTTTCATTTGTCTTTCCTGAAAAGTTGCATCTCCTTGGGAGGGTGGAGGGAGGCGGAGTGTGTTTAGCATTGACTTTACCTTCACATTTTGGTAATGGTTATCATATAAAAATTAGATGTTTGGTAAGCTAGACTGGACTTATCACAAGGACTGACAAATGCATTGCTGAATATTTATGATCAGATGCAAACTTATAAAATCCTATTCTGATATTTGTATCTTTGGAATGTGACATCTCTCAGCTTCGTGAATCGAAGGGCATGACAGTTATCAAATTCCGCCCACATTCTGGAGAGGTAGTATAGCTGCACAAATTTTGTTTACCGTTCCAATGGGTTATAGGCTGTGCAAAATGAAAATTGCTGAGATAATATGCTACTTTCAGGCAGGAGACATTGATCACCTTGCTGCAACGTTTCTTACAGCTCATAACATTGCTCATGGAATCAATTTGAGAAAATCTCCTGTACTTCAGTACTTGTACTATCTAGCCCAGGTAAAACAGGAGAAAGTAAAGCTATATGTGTGTGTGTGTGTGTGTATATATATATATATATATATATATATATATAAATGGTGGTAATTTTTAATGGTGGCACTTTATAACTAGCTATGCCCACTGATTTCAGATTGGCTTGGCAATGTCTCCTCTAAGTAATAACTCACTGTTCTTGGACTATCACCGGAACCCTTTTCCCATGTTCTTTCTGCGGGGCCTTAATGTTTCTCTTTCAACGGATGATCCATTACAAATCCACCTAACTAAAGAGCCATTGGTGGAAGAGTATAGTATAGCTGCTTCTGTAAGTACCTAGTTGCCCTTTTACTGTCAGTGTACTGGAAGTTCTTATAATGTAAGTTTTCAAGTTAGCACCTTGGATAATACAGGTGTGGAAGTTAAGTTCATGTGATCTATGTGAGATTGCCCGTAATTCAGTCTACCAATCTGGTTTCTCTCATGCTCTGAAGGTGAGCATGTTTTTGGAATTATTGATTTTGTAGAGCTGAGAATGCATATTTATGTAATTTTGAAGTGTGAAACAGGATAAGAATTTGATCTCTTTTTTGTTTCCTCTTATTGAGCCTATCTTTCAATTTTTTGATTGTAGTCCCACTGGATTGGGAAGGAGTACTTTTGGAGAGGTCCAAATGGTAATGATATCCATAGGACAAATGTGCCTCATATCCGGCTGGAGTTCCGAGAAATGGTATACACTTTCTCCCAAACAATTTTATTTAAATGTGGCTTCCTCATCTCCTGAGTCAAACTAAGTATGTTTAGACTTTAAATTCCCCAAATTATGTAATGGACCCCTGCTAATCAATGCTTTGAGCAACCCACTACTATTCATCATAATATTCTTTAAAGAAAAAAAAAGAAAAGTAAATGCTCA
This sequence comes from Ipomoea triloba, assembly GCF_003576645.1. Lineage (NCBI taxonomy): Eukaryota > Viridiplantae > Streptophyta > Magnoliopsida > Solanales > Convolvulaceae > Ipomoea > Ipomoea triloba. The sequence continues at coordinate 5,001,714 of NC_044930.1, forward strand.
TTTCTTTTGGAGTATGTTCCCTTCACAATTACAAGCAATATCCATCACTGAAATTGATGGCTCAGCAAGCCCAGTGCAGAAGGCCATAGATGCCAATTTTCTGGATAGTGTGCTTTGAGAAAGTTACACACTGCTCGGTCAGTATTTCTCCTGTTACATGACATCTAATTTTGTTGTTTCAGATCTGGAGGGAGGAGATGCGACAAGTTTATCTTGGCAAGGCTGTTTTCCCTGAATATATCGATCCATGAGGTGCTTGGTTGATGCATTTGGCAGGCTTGTATCTAGCTGTATTCAAAGGTACAAAACTAGTTTTCACTATATTTTATATTTTAATGTGATCTTTCTGAGGAGTTGAACATTGAAATCTTGTTTTTCTTTGTCCCTTCTTCAGGGTAGCAGCCAGTAGTCCAACCAGCTTCACCAAGGGGGACTACTGACATATGTGACCCGATAAATATATATGACGCTCTTGGTGCATTGTAGAACCCAATAACTGCAAATGAAAATCGACATCGGTTCTGGTGAAGATGTTGGTTTGCTGGACAAGGAAGCACCCGAGTTATGACACAGTGGAATAGCATATAATCATAGTGCCATATTGGTCTAGTTTAAGAATGAGAGTTTAGATGCCAATTCAAAATGAATTCCCGGATCAACTAGTACTATTGTAATATATTAACACATTGCAATTGCAATTAAATAAGGCTTCCCTTTGCCTCTAACTTTCTCTTTCTTTTTTGGCTGTTGGAGTATTGGGGCAGATTTTGTCAATAGCGGCCCAGGAAATTAACCCTAGTCATCTTGTTAGTTGTTACAGGTGAATTGAGCTAATTAGGAAGGTGAACCATGTAGCCATGTAGCCTTAACCTTCTTCCTTGGATACTCCACAAACAGCAGGGCATATAGAATATTATTCAACCAGAGAACAAGATTAGTAATGGACTCTAATTGTTGTAGTCGATGATGTAGGGGCCATATGGCACACAAAAGGGGGCTTATTGATGAACACTAGATTGGTGCAATAACAAAATGATGAAGCGAATGAATTTCAACTGTCTTAAAATTGGATACCTTAGACTTAAAAAGTACTCCGTATTAGTTTTTAACTGTGAAAAAGTGACATATTTCTACTCTCTTATATTCCAGCTCAATAACTACTCCTTGCCACTTTGTTGACAAGAGTTAGAATATTCTAACCATATATAAGTTCCAGCTCAATCACTACTCTAACTTGCATTTCAGTTTAGTTACTACTCCTATATAAGTTCCAAATCAATCACTACTCTAGCTTACTTGCATTTCAACTTAGTCACTACTCACATATAGGTTCCAACTCACGGGCATTCCAACTCAATCACTACTCCAATTCTCTTGCATTCTAACAGACTTACTTTAAAATTATTACCTTTTACTTTAAAAGTGATAGCTTTTAGCTAAAAAAAATGATAGGTTCAATTGAAGAGACAGATTGAATTAATATCATCTCATATTAAAGAGTTAATTCCAGCTGGGGTCTCTTGTATTTGGTGACAATTCCAAATTTAGTCATAGACTATCGTTTTTACTATTTAACACCCAGACAATTGTTTGCCTAAGATAATTTGTTAATTACAAGTTTATAAAATCAATATCTTAAGTGTATAATAAAAACTCTAATTTTCAACCAAATATCTCTTAAAACTATATTATAATCATGATTACTACATATCAAATACATAATTTATATATGAAGATTTAACTTTAAGTTTATTTACCTACAGTTCACATATTATGAACTTAGAATAATGTTAGAACATGTATATAATTTATTAATTACATGCACATAATTTGTTAATATATAATTACATGTTTAAAAGATCAATACCTTAAATTTATAATAAAAATTTCTAATTTTCAACCAAATATCTCTTAAAATTAAACCATAACCATGATTACAGGCCAAAACATTCAATTTATGAACCTTTAACTTAAATTGTATTTACCTCCAATTTACATATTATAAATTTTGAACAATATTAGAATTACTTGACATAATAATACATTTATATTTGACATATTATGTACTTATGGAGGTAAGTTTATATACTTAATTACAAACAGATTAATATGTATATGTTAGAAATAATTATTTCCTAACATTGATTTATAAAATAAAGGTTATAATTCCATAAGGACTCACGTTGATGATTAGTGATGTATAAAGGCGGAATTACTGGGTGAAATTCCCTCCCTCTCATTCTGTTAAAATTTAAGTATATAAGGGTTAAAAGATGTATAATGGAAAAATGATATGGGTTCTCCTAAAATGAGGTTTCATATTCCTAAAGGGATTTCTATTCCTGAAAGGAGGTTTCTCATCCCTCTTGAAAGAGGGTTTCTCATCACATCTATAAATACCCAGGAAAACTCTAGGGACAATACGGTTTCTGATCATAAGGTTTTTAGTCTCTGAGTTTTCTAGTCTCCGTATCATCAGGAGGTGATTAAGGTATATAGATGAGTTAGAGATTACATCTCAATGGAATCAAGTAAGTCTTTATCTTTATTCTTGTTTTAATTAAAGATCCACAATCATGAACATTAGTTGATTAATTTGATTTACATGCGGTTCATTGTTATTTGTGGTTCCGCATTCAAGTTATAAGCGCATAAAAGGTTTTATATAACAGTATATTCTGTAAATCTAAATGTTGATCAAACGAACGAAAAAGAAAAATAAAAGATTACATTAATTTAAATAAACAAAATTGCTTTAGACCAAGATTTCACAATATAATGCGCATTGTAGACTTGGATCCACAATATAACTTGCCTCCATTTCTACACAATTTGTTTCGAATCTATATCACGCCATTGGATCTATCTCAGAACATTTAGCTCTAATCATTACAAAGTACAACATAAAGGATTAAAGAATGCAAATGTGAGATTATTGAAGTCATTGAACAGGATTGGGAAGTTTGAGTTGATTGAACAAATGTATGGAAAGCAAAATATAGCCCTCGATATATATGATTGATTGATCAAGACATTACTCTTGCATGCTAGGGTCTTGAGTGGATAAATTAATAATAATTCTTCCAATTTCTTATCCTGTATTGGGAGGAGGTTTAATTTAATTTGCAGATTTTGTCTACAATTATTTATAGAAAGCTTTGTTTTAATTTGTTTGCCTCTCATTTATTGTTAACAACAACAACAACAATAACAAGATAAAGAATAAAAATAAGAATAATAACAATAAAAATAACAATAATACCTACAAATTAAATTTTAATATTTTTTACCTAAAAAAATTTTGTTGGTAAATTAAGTACATACTTAATATTTCATAATTTACCCACGGGTTATTTCATAATAAGTAAATTTGATTTTTTATTTTAGTGTAGGACACGGTCATCCCGACCTAGCACTTTTATTATATTTGATGGACTCCAGAGATATATAGGCCTAAAGGCGACTCCCTGTGCTCAAAAGAGCTGGTTTGAAACTAGAAATACCCGTTACTTCTCTCCCCGTCACCAGGGTGTTAATGTCGTAGGTTCCTTCAAATGTATACACTGATTCCATGTCGCAAAATGCCTGAAATTTCAATTTTAATGGATAGGAAAAAAAAAATCATTTATGTAATAGTTGATCTTGTGTGAGACAAAATAAAATATAATACTTTTATAAACGTTTGCATACCTTTCCGACGTGAAAGTCAGCCAAGTTTCCGTTGCCACCTAGTAACTCCCTACCAAGAGCAACAGTTTCCCTTGCCTTCAAGGTAATCCATGCCTGAAATGGATGAAAGATCAATAGATGTTCAATAACCAATTGGTTAGATCAACAACTACTTTGGGACTAGGTAGATATATATATAAAGTTTGTTAAAATTACTTTTCCCAGGCTAGCTTGACCGTGTGTCATTTTACCAGTTTCGTACAACTTGCAGAGGCGCCAACCGACCAGAAACATCCCCTGAATGTTTCCCAACATCTTTACCAACTTCTGTTGGGCCAGTTGGTAAGCTGCCAATGGAGCTCCAAACTGCTTCCTCTCTTTCAAGTACCTATTCAGCATATAATATATAAATATAAATGTACAATTCAACTATTAGCTTAGACTTTAGTTGAGATAGAGCGCATGCTTCAATTTGGTATCAGAGAGCCAACTCCATACTATGGTCCACGTGTTGCTTGAAACCCATCAAAAATAATCCGTCCGCACATGTGAGGACATGTTGAACATATAATATATAAACATAAATGTGCAATTCAACTATCAGATTAGACTTTTAGTTGAGATGGACCGAATGGAATGCATTTCAGAATTGAAGCAACAACTGACAACCTTAAACGTACGATCTATACTATCTGGACGGATGAATATACCTGTGGCACACATCGTAAACACCCATTGAAATGCCAATAGGTTGCCATGCAACCATGAGACGAGAAGCAGCAAGAACCTGCACTTTCCATGCAGCCATATCATCATTAACCCAACCACCACGCCATCTGAACAAATAAGTAAATAGGGCAAACCCAACCAAGTTGGTCAGGTTAGTTGTTAACTTGTAACCATAAAGTTACAAGTTCGATTTCTAACAAGAAAGGCCTATTGGCCTTCTTGATTTAAGTCTGTTGGATAATCTAAGCTGGTTTATCCCCTTATGGTCAATTGCTGATTAGGGTTACAACTTACAAGATGAGATTTATCTGCGGGTTTCTTTGATCTGGTCACCAAAAGAAAAAAAATATAGGACTTGTATATATATACCTTTTTTGTATCCTGGAAAGAATTTACACCGGGGAGTCTATCCTCATCCGGTACAAATACTTTGTTTAAGAGAATATCTCCATTTTGAACAACTCTCATGCCAATTTTATTCTCTATTTTAGTAGCTTGCAGCCCTGGAGCATCTTTCTTTACTATGAACCTGCAGCAAACAATGAATTGAAGATGCATATATATGTGAGAGCTGAACCAAATTAAAGTAGTTGAAGATGGATGAACTTATAGGATCTAATATGATCTATAAAAGCTAGGTTTTGCTGAGATGATCTATATATATATACTTACGCATTGATCTTTTTTGTAGTGGTGTTTCTAGCAAAAATAATGAGTATATCTGCAAAAGTGCTGTTTCCAACCCAACGCTTTTGGCCTTCAAGGATCCAACCACCTTCAACCTTCACAGTTCAAGTTCAAGCCACATATATGAAAGATGATGATGATGATGAAGAACATACATCATATATATCAAACTTGTTTGGTAAAATAGTTAGCCTATCAGCAAATTTTGACTTATTTGACTACTATTAGCTATTTGACTTGGTTAAAAAATCAATATAAATGTTTGGTTAATCAACTTTTTGTAACTTTAAAATGCTACCATTCAAAAAGTTGTTCAAAACAACTTTTCAAATTAGCTTTTTTTTAGAAAAAAATTGTACCAAACAGCTATCAGCTAACATCTAATTTACTAAATATTTTTTTACAATCAGTTAATCTTATCAACTAGTTATACTCTCTAATCCAATCAGTTAACAACTATCGGCTAACAGTCATTTACTAAAGATATATGGCCTATAATGCCAGACCTTCTTCGCGGTTGTTCTCAAAGCACTTGCATCGCTTCCATAGTCCGGTTCTGTCAGACCCTAAATTATAAAGTACAGATGATAATGGAGTTAATAATTACAAATTAAATGGTGAGATGAGAGAATTGAAGGAGTAAATTAAACTAAAATATTCTTACCCAACAACCCACACTTTGAAGTTTGGCCATGGATGGCAAATACTTCTGCCTTTGAATCTCAGATCCACATATTCCTATTATTATTATTATTATTATTATTATTATTATTATCATTGGTAGACACACCACACCAAACCAGCATATATGCAATTAAGTTATTATATATGAACTTGCCATAAAAAAAAAAAAATAATATTAGCAGGTAGCGTATAGTATATATGTAGCTCTGAACACTAACCAATGGTATGCATTGCCAAATAATCATGAACCAAAATGAACACAGAGAGGCTTGCATCAACTCTAGCAACCTCTGCGAAGACGATGGCGCTTTCAGTTATGGAGAGACCAGGACACCCATACTCCCCCTTTAGACTGCCACCAACCACATGCAAAGCCCCAACTTTGGGAATTATTTCAAACGGAAACTCAGCCTTCTCCCAGTACTGCGCCACAAGTAATAGTAGCTTAGTTAAAATAATTTAATTAATTCACTAATTTTGCCCAGATCGAAAGGCCAACAGAAGTGGCTGTGTGAGTAGAACATGATTTTATTCAAGCCGGTATGCAGCAGAGATATAATTTTCCTAGCTATTAATAACACAGGCCCGCCCGACCACATAAATCACAGTCGTTATACTGTGGACCATGGTCATGGCTGATACTGCAGTTGCTTTGAACTGATACTGTAGTTGTGTTGAAAGGAAACTGCAGTGACGCGGAACGGCTGTTTCATCCGTCTGGAACTGCAGTTGTGTTGAACTGATACTGCAGTTGTGTTGAACGGATGAACAACCTTTGTTCCGTGCAACTGCAGTTCCCTTTCAACACAACTGCAGTATCACCCATGACCATGGTCCACAGTATAATTTGTGATGGTGCACAGTATAATTTGCGCATAAATCAGCTATCAGAAAAGTGGTCACTGATGGTCCCAATTTTAGATGAAGAAAGCAGAACAACATAAGTTTCTACGAACTCATCAGATCTTGACAAACAACAACAACAATAATAATAATTAAGAAGGAACATATATACGTACTTTTGTGATTATGGGTGCTACTTCTTTTTCCATGAATATTCTCACTTTCATTCTGATGGATCGCTCTTGGGGAGTCAATAGATCATCGAACTGATAGTAGTCAGAAGCTGAAGCATATATGAATCACATACAATAATCAATTACCCAAATTAAAGATGCAAAGAAAGAAATAAAGAAATAATATATATATATATATATATATATATATATATATATATATATATATATATATATATATATATATATATATATATATATATATATATATATATATGCTGCAGTTAGCTAGCTTACTGCAAGGAGGAAAGTTTGCTGCTGGAGTTGCCTGAGGAAATGCAACAGAAACATCCAGCGCCGGTAAATCAAAATACGAGCTTTTTGCTTCTTTCTTCATTTCCTCTGCACCACATCGAATCCAACATATATAATATATACATACACTATATACATATGCACAAAATATAATTGAAGCTAAGTATTCGCGTCATCTCAACTAAAACTTTAATATAATAGTTGAATCTTAACTGTGATACCAAATTTAAGCATGCTTTCTATCTCAACTAAAAGTCGAAGCTGATAATTGGATTGCAATAATATAAAAACAAAAAAAAAAAAAAACAAAAAAACTTTAAATTAAACCTTGAGCGGCTTTCAAAGATGGATGAGCTTCCATGGTAAACTGTATTTTGTTTCCAGTAGAGGAATGGAAGTATGATATGAGAGAATTGAAGAAGAAAGAAGAAGGCAGCGCATGGGTTAAATAGAGGTGATAAGACTGCATGAACAATATAACCAATAGCGAACACATCTGAGAATTCTAATGTATCTGTGTACTACCATAACTGCTACAATAGATAATTCAATTTTCAAATATTAAAAGGGAAAAATATCAACAATAATATATTCATTCATGTATCCTTAATTTTGTTTAATTTATTATTTGTAGTGTGATAAACGTAGCAAAGGAATTGATATTTCACCTATCACCTAGCTATATTCAATACAATAAATTAAAATAAAATATAAACCCATGCAAAAAGGTGGAATTACCCATTCAGATATTCAATACATTAGATATAAACCCATACCCCTTCAATCGACAAATTATACCATGAATCATGGTCTACCTTGCACGGTCAATTATGTCGCTGTAATTAACACATTTTGTACATGTAGCTATCATATTATGTGTCAGCAATTATCAAGTTATTTGTTTACCCGTATGTGTTAAGACTTAGTCTAGGCCTGATATATTAATTTTATTATATTTATTTTTATCTTGTGGTCTAGCTTTTTCTGTTTCCTGTTTCCTTGCTCTGTGAAGCTTATTTAAAGCTGGTTTACATTTAATGCAATGCAAGTGTTCTCACCCTCACAACATGTACATAAACAGTTAATTGTAAATGCATAATGTGTTAACTGAAGGTACAGAATTTTTGTTCAGGATTCATAATGCAATATGAACCCTGATCTATGGTATAACAATTGCCTTCAATCACTTGTCACGGGAAAGTACTTAATACAAAAATATAATATATTTTTTAATGTAAAGTATGTAGTTAAGTAGATATAAAGAAAGTTAAATTTTTAATGGGATGAAAGTGTATTTAAAAAAACGTCTCGATTAGCACTTCTTCAAAATTTTACAGTCAAATTAATAGAATATTAACTTATATTTACCTAATTAATAAAAAAAATTGGAAAACATGATTAATTTTTTTTTTCAGTTTTCTTTTCCATTAAGTTGGAAAATAGTACCCTTTTTCTATTCTTTAATTTTTAACAAAAAAATATGTTTTTTTTTTTCATTTCCTCTTTTCTACTTTCAGCTTAAAATAGTATTTTTAATGTTACATTGTTGAAATACTATACAATGGACAATGATTTTTTTTTAATTCCTCGATTATAGCTGCATGCCGTGATAACTCGGTCTTCTAGTAATTCAACTATGCAATGCCAAATTAAAGACTTAATTATACTTTTTTTTTTTTTTTAAAGTTCAGGTATGTAATTGAAACTTATTGCACTTTTTTAATAGTTCAAGAGGTCATGCTTAACTCAATTATTGGTCATATGATTTATATATACTGTTTTTATTTGTATGAAAATTATACATAGGATTAATTTTATTGGATTAGATATTAGTTTTGTATTATAATGCATGATAATGTTAAATGTTATCTATTGGACCATTAATGTTAATATATAGATAATTATGAAGTCTCGTATTCTAATGAAACTCTTCCTCTCATCCTCAATATAAATATATAGGATCCTTATTTGTAATTTGTATAATGAATTGAAAATTAAGCCAACATAGAAGTCTTTATTAAAGATCAAGTGCACGCACGAGGAAACTATGTAATCGAATGTTTTGCACTTTTGCCATACATTGATTGTAATTAGATTTGAGTTTTAATATACATGAACTTGAATACTTTTTCATACATTGATGATAAGTACAATAATGAACTACTGATGACAAGTATATATACCTATAATACATATTAAATAGAGTAGATAGAAATTGATTTCCGATCAAAGGGAAAACAAAGTCAATTTTCTGAAAAATAATTTTCCCTCTTTTTTGGTAAGTCATTTTCCCGGGTTTAGAGTTGTGCAACCTTCTCCATCCCCTCCGGTGACGGCTTTCAACTGTAAGACCAAAACCCATAGCCAAAAACATAGTTTCCAGACGAAAACCCATAGCACTGGTTTCCGGCCGTTAGAAACTAAAAAACTAGTTTCTATCGGACAACTTTTGAAACCAGTTTTTTTTTTTTTTTAATAATAGATAGCACTTCTTTTTATGAAACCAATGTTTAATTATACAATTCTACTCCAGAAAAAAAATAACCAAACACATCAGGACAGTTTTCTGAGATGCAACCAAACACTGAAAATGTTTTCTGAAAAATGAATCATTTTCCTAGTTTCCAAACACACCCTTAATTTAGACTCACCAACGAATTGAATCAAAATAAATAAATAATTATCAGAACTATTTGTATATATGTTTGTGAGCACGCTAAAGCTTATTTAATTTTTTTTTAGATGGGAAGTCTAGTTTTAACTTTTATAATATTTTTTCAAAAATATATTACTTCCTACATTTTTAATAAAATTTATATGATATTTATTTATTCCATTTAATTGTGATACAAACAAACTCCTTAAATTTTTCTTTAATTATTTGATTTAATTTAATTGGTATTAAAGAAAAAAGTTAGAGTGCAAGCAATAGGAATATAATCCTATAAAAAAAGGGACAAAATGGAACGTACAACAATAATGTAAAAATATATTCCCATAAAAAAAGGACCAAAAAGTAGGAATATAATCTAGAGGGACCGAAATGATTAACCTCGATGACAATATAGTCAATGAAAATTAAGAAGGATCATGACTATGCACATTATGTAAGGTTTTCAAAATTCAAAAAATTAAAATAATTATAATTTCTGTTGTATCATTCAGATTGCTGTAAAATAATAAGAATATAGTACACGAGATACTGAGATAGAAACATCAATCATTTATTATTTATCCTTCAATCTAATATATACATGATATATAGAACTACAATATAACTATAAATCTATAAAGGATGAAGATGTATTATCATAATATAATTTCTCTAATAATGTCAACATATATTTATTTACAACACTTTCAATATAAACTTCACAATTATTATATTTATGATATTATTTATGTAAATATATCCTTACAACATTATTTAGAAAAAAAAAAAAGAAAAAAAGAGCTTGGCAAAACTTTAGATATGGAGTGATATTGAAGAAATCAATTTCTTTTAACAATTATATATTAGCGTTGATATGTAGGGTTTTAGTATACCATGTCTAAGAAAACATGTTGTCAGACAAAATAATAATAATAATTTCCCTTAAATAAAGAAAAAAATCCAAAATTTTGATCACTATTAACAAGTTATGAGAAATTAATGTCCCTTAATGTACCATTATTTGATTATATGTTATTTGATTATATTGTTTTATTATAACATGGCTCACAGTGGGCATGTTTTAAAAGGACATGATATTAAGTAGGGTTTGGAGTTGTGTATTAAATTTAGTATTAGTATATAAAATTTATATATTTAAATTTTTTTTATCAAATATTAAAGAAAATGAGAAAAGAAGAAATATTGATTTGACACTTTTTTTTTTTCAGGGTGTCCCTCCAGCCAACAGCCAGAAGATTAGTCCTCCGTCCCAACGGTCAGGACACTAAGAATTTAAAGAAAATGAGATCCGGTATATGAGTTGTATTTGAATTTAATATGTTATATTTTTTGTGTACTTGTCATTTAATAATAATAATAATAATAATAATAATAATAATAATAATAATAATGGGCATTTTAGACTTAATACTACTTATTCCCTTTCAATTCCCATGTATACCCCAAACATTGGAATTGAAATTCCTAGTAATTTTATTCCTCTAACCAAATACTAGAATTTAAACTTCCACTTTATTTCACCTTATTCTTTTCCCATGGAATTGCAATTCCTTTCCTACCTAATTCCTTCCCTCCAACCAAACGCCCTGTAAGTGGTAGGGGACTGGCCAAATGGTTTGCTCCATTCACATGGGTAAGATCAAACCCTCAACCTCATGCTTAAGGGACGAGGTGCTAAGCCACCACGCCAACCAGTTTGATTTGACATATTAATAGTAAACAAAACACGTAAAATGGAATAGATGAAGTATTGTTTTATGATATATAAATATTTTCATTAATAGAAGTGTCCACTTTTTTTTTTTTTTTAAATTTTGGATTAACGAGGTAAACCCCACTGACTGTGTGAGTAGTGAGTAAACCCTCGCCCTGTGACCCTAGCCGGCAAAGGACCACAAGGAGGTAAACCAGCCTAGGTTACCCATAATTGATTGGCTCAAACCCAAGGGCTTGAAGTTTGAACCCATGACCTCTCGGTTGCAGTTGTAACTCTCTTACCAAGGTCCACTTTATTCAAGACATGGAGTACGTATTCGTTTGGCAATGATAGAGATACCGAAAAAAAAAATTGGGAGACAAAAAAAATATTTTATACTTTTGTGAATTGTGTACGTTTTTATACATTCATTTTTCTATTTAGATAATTATATTTTATATCAATTTATTGAACCTTTAAAAAAATAGTAGTGTCCATTTTAAAATGTATGTACCTAATTAACAAAAAAAGAAGAAGAAAGATTGGTGTTAAACTGTTAATTGAAACCACTACATATTTATATCCCTTATTCCTACTCACTATTGTACTATTCAATTTTTAAAAAAATTAAATTTATATTTGGTGGTTTAATAGTCACTAATGAAGCAAGAGATTATGTTGGCAAACATTTCACAGTTCTTGCAAAGATGGGTTATAAATATGGTCTTTTGAGGAGAGTGTGGTGGCGGATAGCAAGATATCACACTCGATGCTTTGATTCATAATTATGAAATTATTCTTAGAGATTGTACTTAATATTTTGAAGCAAATTAGTCATATCCTTGAGGTTGTTTTCATTCACATTCAGGAGAGAGAGGGGGTTGGAAGGTTTTCATTGTGTTCATGTTCTGGAAGATTACATTACACAACGAAGAAGACAACCATGTAACGTTTTCCTATTACTATTATTATAACATTAGGATAAGTTATGATAATATTAAGTGTTTGATATGTGGTGCAACACTAGCTAATAACTCAAATAGTTAGACTTCGTTTATGATTAAGAGTATGGTTAGGGTTTAGGAGACCTAATGATATACAACAACCACAATGATGGCGAGTGGTTATATAAGGTCACAAGTTCTCTCATTGCTTACTCTGCATTCCTCATACACCATCTAGAGAGAGCTGAGTAGAAGTGAGAGACAAAATACTTACGTAAACTCTGCAGCAACCCAGATCACTCAACCTTCATTGATATAGAGCTATGGCTGAAGGTTAGTATAATCTTTATTATCACATATTATGTTTCCATGTGATATAATTATTCTAACAAACCAACCTTATAGTATTGCTAGTTTTATACGCGCATTGCGTGAATGGGTTAATGCCTAATGTTTATATTTAAATAAATATTTGAAAGTATATCAATGCAAGATTATATAGGAGAAGTTTATACATCGGTAATTGAATGTCGAATTTTTTTATTTAAATATCTAACTCAAAGTATATGAATCCAGGATAATATAGAAAATTCATTATAATTATTACTAAAATAAATGTTTGCAACCTTGTAAAATCGATAGTCTAAATATTTGGTCTAAAAATGATAGTCTAAATAAATACTACTTTTTGTTTGAATTTTTTTAAGTGTTCTTAATTCTCTTTTGAGTAACATTGTCATTGTCTTCATCTTAAATATTTGTTCTCTTCCTTTTTGTTGGTAGTGTGTTATTTGCAATTCGGTTATTCTTTGTAGCATAGATGACAACGTCATGCAATGAGATTATGATATAGGAGCTATGGACTTTCTTTTAGGTGTTCTGCTTGGGGTTCATTTGGTTCAACCATTATTGTTGAATGCATTATTGTGGATAAAAAAATCCCTAGTTTAAGAAAAAAGATTAAATAAATTAATAAAAATTTAAAAATTTAAAATATTATGTATTCCAAAGATATTAAAAGGTAGTTTCTCGCTTCAATTTGCTGGGTAATGGATTATTTGAGTACTTTCATTGTCAACAAATCCCCCAAGTAGTTAATATGATTGGTTTCAAACTATTCTTTTTTATTTTTTCATGGTATTAAAGAAATAATATGTATCATTTTTTGGTGTAACTACTAATTTATTTAATTCAATAAGAGTAAAATAGAGCGATTCCGCTTCAATTTGTTGGGTTATTTGAGTACTCTCTTTGTCAACCAATCCCCAAGTAGTTAATATAATTAGGTTCAAATTATTTTAATTTTTTTTTCATAGTATTAATAAAATACTTGGTAAATAAATAAATAACATTATTTTGTACTATAACTTTGATATTTAATTACAAGATATTGTAAAAATAAGATAATGGACAATGTAATGAATATCAATTGATAAATTTGAATGTAAAGAATCTTTGCATTAAAGAAAATAAAGACAATATAACTAATGAAATTATTTCTCTTATTTAATTTAATTTTTTGAAAATGAATAATTTTTTCAAATAAAGGTATTGTAGACACATAATTCTAAATTAAAGAAATACATATGTATCATTTTTTTGTTGTAGCTACTAATTTATTTAATTTAATAGGAGTAAAATAGAGTGAGAAACTTAATTATGTCAAATTTAATTGAGATGAGGTTCGAACCTAAGACTTTTTTTTTATAGAAATTAATAGGTAAGTTAAAAGTTAACGGAATATTAACAGAGAAGAGAATATTTAACGGAAAACTTAACGGATAATCATAAAAGTAAGGTTAAATTAGGTAATCTCTATTAATAATATTAATCTGAATTATCTTAACCATCTATTTGATTAAATAATTCATCTTAACCATCCATTTGATTAAATAATTTGACCGCCCTTTTTTCTACCCATTTTAGGCCTAACTCTCTTTGGCTCTTATTAGTATAGTAGATATATTATACATAGAGAATGACAATGACGGTTATAACAGACTAAAGAAGGAAAATTACAATGACACCCTTCTAGTCTTTTCTTCATCTTTCTCGATCAACTTCCTTGTTCTCTTTAGCATTGAGTCCAGTTGCATCCTCCAACACCCCCCGTAAGTTGGAGTGTGTAAGTCCTGGACACCCAACTTAGTACAAATGTATAAAGAGTCGAAACTGGGAAATGGGGAGAGGCTTGGTGTTGCGCGTCAACCGGGTTGGCCGAGTTCAGCCCATGCTCGATTCGAGACGTGGTGTTGTGGTTTACCATGGAGGATGTGATTAAATGGTTATTGTCCACCTACTTATCATCACCAATTGATTTTAAGTATGATATGACAATCAGATAGACAAATAACTATGTGGTTAAGCGTGGTTGAATTACAACAGCTGAGATCAAACAACTGGTATCAGAGCCAAGGTCACGGATTTGAATTGATGACAAGGCAAAAGCAAAGTCCAGTCCAGTTTGTAGACATTTATAATCCATAGATCTAAAAAATGACCTAAACAACCATACAAAAGACTCAGTCATCTCATTCATAAAAAAAAATCACATCCAAACATAACATTCATGCAATGGTGGTTCATATATACCAACAAATAGACCACAAATCATATCATATTCGTTAGTACGATATGTCGTATCGTGAACTAACAAGGCTCCAAACAATTCATTGTCCCATTTCATTTGTCCAACCCTCCAAAAAAACTGCACGATCTTGACTCAGAATCCACTTCAAAATCAAAGAAAAATCCATTTATTTTCACTTGACTGCCTTCGTCTAAATATTTCAATTAATGAATTTGAGTAAGTTCCATCCAATGTCTTAAATACATCAGTAGATAGAGAATTGTATGTATCTTTACTTGTAAAACAGTGATTGAATCCTACATACAATGAACATCATATTTCTAAGTAAAGGGGGTTAAGGGTATTCCGAATAAATCCATCTATGCTCTACAAAGAAATAAAGTCTTCAATGCATATCTAACTACAATAAAACACATAAATTCATAAAATAATACATATAAGCATCTAAAGTGTTTACACAACTAACCTTGTGATTTAGGTACAGAATCCGTGACCATAAGCTAAGACACATAAAATCAAAACACCAAATATAGAAACTCATCACAAGATACGCATAACTCATCTTAATGTTTACACTACTCCTATGACTTAGATACATAATTCATGACCAATTGACCATAAAGCACATAAAATGTTAACACCAAACACAGAAATTCATCGCACACATGACGCATAACTCAACTACTCAGCTTCATCTACATAAAAACCCTAACTCGTAAGTCATGAGTGACACCTAACATACAGTATGTCATGACTACCTAGTTGATACTGAAATATATTTATATATATTATAATGAACATTTCTATTACAAATATATATCATGCAACATCCTCCTTCCACACAACACATGTTCCTAATCAGACAAAGGTTGTTCAAATCTATTCAATAATCTTACAACGAAAATCTCTGGTCAGATCTGGTCAGAGTATATTGAAGTTGGACTTCATGTTCTGACCAGATCTGACCAGAGATTTTCGTTGTAAGATTATTGAATAGATTTGAACAACCTTGTTACCTCAAGGCGATGGATCCTCTATTGAACCCACACAAATCTCCGTACAATACTGAACTAACCACCAAGTACACTTATAGCCCCCTAAGAGAATAAAAGACGTATACTGACAAACACTAGTCTACCGTACCATATGTACGAGACAACCATGTTGTCTCAAGTCAAATGACTATTGCATATTTGTAACATAAAGCGTACCGATGACACGTAGGTAAACACCATCTGGTACGTTGTAACCCGTCATTGTTCAATGACTTGCTCTCTAACAATTATCCACATGTCCAATCTCTGTATCTCATACGGAATGACATGAGACTCAATATAAGAAGGACAATATGCTAGACTTGTCAAAATTATAATGCCCAATTAGAATTCCTATGAATAGAAACATTTTTACAATACTTCATTAATAAATTCTTCGTCACCCATATTTTTAACTCTTAAAAATGAAGAATTAAGAAGACTGTATTGAATAATATCAAATGTTAATTAAATCAAAATAAAATAAATAAAAATATTTATTTATTATATTTATTTAATAAGAAATCAATGTCCAAAATAATAAATATTAGCTTCTAGCGCTCTAGGACATACATGTCTAACATGTAGTGGTGATACTGGTAATGGTGGTGGTGGTAATAGTAGTAGTGGTGGTAGTGTGATGGTGGCGGTGAATGTTTAAAAAAAAAAAAAAAAAAAAAAAAAAACCTAATCAACCCAAATCATATGAATAAAGAATATATAAAATAGAGTAAATGATGTGGATTTGAGCAGTGAAATAAGTAATTAGTTATTGAAGAAGTCGGTGAGATGAAGACACAAAAAAGTAAGGACCACATAAATAGACAGAGGGGAAGACCAAAGAAGGGTGACAGACACAGCGGACCCTGTGAAAACCACCAAAAGTCAACAACTACTGCTGCATGCCGCCTATCTTTATCTTCCATGGAAAAACACCAAAACGCGTTCCCACTATTCTCACCTCCTTTCATTTCTCCGCTTTCCAATTTTCACAGCTAAGCTTGCTAGATATATAGCTTCTTTAAATTTCATGCACCTACCAACCATCCACTCCTCTTCAACTTTGCTCCTTTCTTTAATCAAAAAATGCACTTGCCAATGTGTTATACGTACCATATATGTGGGATATCTATTCCCAATATCATACAATTTATCACCAAAATTAATATTTATTATTGCATTATGAGGATGCAAATTTTACCGACAAATTTGACTAGAAATTCTATTTAAAGCGGGTGTATGTAAGATTAATACTTTTAATAGTCTGCACGAGCAGCTTAATTGATCACATGAGTGAAATTTAAGAAAAATTTAAGAAAAAAAATCAAGAATTGAGTCTCACCCGTGACAGTGCGAGAATAACCTCTCAAAGTGAGGGGACTTCTTGTGTGTAGTAAGCAAAAGTCTAACCTCTGTGTTCCTGTCGGACTAAACCGCCAGAGCGTGGGGGCCCTAAGGGTTGGGATTCAAAAAATCTCTTACAGCTTAATAATAAAAAGCTTACTAAGGCTCGAACCCACCTCTTCCCATATTGGGGTGCAACCGGATGCCACTAAACTACAAGGTCTTTGACATTAATAGCTAGGTGTTAAATAAGATGAAAATTGATATTGGACTTTAAGTAAAAACATGAGAATACAAATTAATTGTGGGGTTATATATATAGGTGTAAAAGCTAGGTAGGAATATTAGTAGTACCATTATATTAAGCACTGCAAGAACGTGAGGCAGCAATTGTCGGTCCACGGTTTTCCTATTAATGTGATGTGAACCAACGACTCAGCTCACTTAAGCTCCCTATTTTATATAATAAATTCAAGACCCCAAAAGACACAAAAGGGTACGTTTTCCATGCCTTGGTTGACTCCAAGTTTGCTAGCATCTTGCCATTATTTCACATAAATAATTTTCACAAAGAATTATCATATCAATCCCCCGGACACTTTCTTAAATGCAATACTTTATTTTTCCTACTCAATTGGTGAGTACGTGTATATAAATATTAACATAACAAATTATTATTTAAAATATACCTTAATAAAATTTTACCACCTCATGGAGTAATTTTAGCTCTCGTAAGATAAAAGAGGCTGAGCTCTAGTCTATTCTATAAGGATTAAAAATGGCGTGTGTGTCAAGACCTTGCGGTCTAGTGACACCTAGTTACACTCTCATATGGAAGTGGTACAAATATTGCATTGTAGTAGAGAGGGGTCTCTGAGGTAGGTTTAATGTGCTCGAATAGATTCTAAATGAAGGCATTTTGAGAGTTCAAAAGGCCGTAAGATTCTTAGAGTTTTGTAAGTTTTACTTTTAGGTTTGGTTGGAGTTACCATCCTTTCAGATAAAAAAAATGCATATTGACGGTAAATATGTGTTACCAGTATATTTTGAGTATTAGTATTTCTATAGTGTTGAGTACAGTGGTGAAATGTTGAGCACAATATTTGTGTTCAATACAATGCTCAATTCAGTGTGTGTTCTAGTCTAGTAAGAATGTCGTCCCTCTGCCAGTGTTGTGAGCATCTTTTTATCTTCCTCAATACAGTAATAAAGCGTTAATGCTAAGGGTGCTGAGGAGCCGTTGAGCTGGAGTGAAGTGCTGAACGGCTAGTTTGAACATCCGTTACGTTGTCTTGTCTTCGGGTCAGTGCAGAACTGCTGATGATTTGGGTCAGTGCTAATGCCCAATTATCCAGTCATATATATATCATTGTCGGAAATGCAAATCGTTACTTAACATTTGAAGCAATTGAAGATTAAGCTTATGGCATTTTCATATATCAATATCACTTGACTATAAGATGTTGTGTTTTTCTTCTTCTTTTCTCTAATGAAGGAATTATATATTATGATAACAGTGACATTTATCTGTACCCTATAAAATCCCTCCAAATATTTTTATACTTACATGGCGCCACAAGATTCAAAACATTGATTTTTTCTTCCAACTACTCATAACATAATATGAGACTAAGTCTAAGAAATTAAATAATACTTGCATCAACACAATAATCTCAAATCCAATTTACCAGTATTTATGTTAAGATTGTCACTGTACTAACGTATACTGTGTTACGTTGCTACTCATTTCTTTATAATAAAAATAAATAAATAAAGTTAAATCTAGTTTAGTCAGATTAAGTAGTACTAATTCAATAGAGTTTTCTTTATTCGAATAATAACTCAATTACAACTATAACAACTTATAAATGTCCAAAAAAGTTACTCCAAGCTACAATTATAATAATTAATGACAATAACTCTAATTAATTAAAGTATACCAAATATTTTTTATACAGAGATAAAGTCAAATTAGTACTGTATTATTAGTAACCGTCAAACTTATATCATCTTTAACTCTCCAAGTGTAAACACTATAGGTCTGGTCTCATCATTAGTACTGTATTATTAGTAACAGTCGAACTTATACCATCTCTAACTTTCTAAGTGTAAACATTATGAACGGGGTCTCATCAGCACTAATATTGTAAAATCTTTAATTATTGTAATTGTTGCGCCAAATATAAATACTCCATCCATCTTTTATACATGCAATTATAAGTATGTCTGTCAAGGTATTTATAAATGAATATAATTAATCTTAAATGAGACAAGAATGAATAATCTCTAGTACAACATTGTTTAATGTTTAACATAAGTGTTGTAGACCAACCTAGCCTCTTAACTCTCATACCCCCTACTACATATATTGTTGTGTTTCCTCACAGTGTAATACTAGAACTAGTCTAACGCCATAAATTAGCAAACCAGCAAGAGCACATGGGCGGGACGTCACCGGATGATGCAACTTCCGGCAAGTGTTTCTCCGGCATCCTAAGCCGGATTCTATGCAGCAGGAGTCTCCCAACCCATCCTTCCGATCAACTACCCGACCAGGACGCCGAGGCCTTCTTTCACCGCCGGCAAGAATCCTCTGTAAATTCTGATCATAATCAGGGCAATAATGGCAGAAATCCGGGCGTAGTAGCAAGACTGATGGGCCTGGAATCCATGCCGGATTTAATGGTTTCGAAAGGCCGGCCGTTCGGGTCGTTTCTCCGGAGCAGATCAGTGAACTTCATCGATTTCTTGCCTCAGATTGGGCTTTCAGGGGAAGCCCAACACAGGAGAGTCCGAACTTCCATGTCGTTCCGAGAAGCTATTGGGTTCGATAAAGAAAAACACGATTTCCTCGTACTGTGTTTCGATTCGCGAGATGAGACCAGAAAAGAGGAAATGCCGCCGCAAAAACATCATGTCGTGAGTTTTCCAGAAGTGAAGCTCAAGAAGGCGGAGAAGACGAGTCTTGTGAAGAAGAAGAAGTCAACTGAGAGGTTAACGGAGGCGCCGTCAAAGAGGAGTGTTGAAGTCAGCGTTCCAGGTAGGAGGAGGAATCCTAATAACGTTGTTGATGTTAACAGAAAAGAGAGTTTAGGTTTGAAGGAGAAAAGGGCAGTGAAGAAACCAGTAGATTCCAGGAGAGTTTCCATAGAACCAAATCCTGCTACTCCTAGGAAGAAGAAGAAGAAGAGCAGATATGTAGGGAACAATAGAATCCAGCCTGAATATGCCTCAATTCTTGATCATCCTAAAAGTTCCCCAGCAAAGTCAGGTAACAAATTCATTCAAATCCTTTTTTTTTTAATCTTAATTTCTTAAAAAACCAAGTGCCAAAATACAAACACTAAACTTATCACTTCTGTATAATTGAATCACCGAACTTAAAATCTGTACGATTAAACTATAACCAAGCAACTGAGTCATTTTTTATAATTTTTGTATTCAGAATCACCTTTTCTTCTGTAATACTAGTTGGGATAAATGACTAAAATGTATTCAACTTAAATAGTTAAATTGCATAAAAAGAAATAATAAAAATATCTCAATCTCACATATTTTTTTTATTTGATGATTCGACTGCACACTTTTTTAAGTTCAATAATCCAATTGCACAAAAACAATAATTTCTCTATCTTATTTTTGGCATTCTTTGCAGCAGAGAATTCTGGGAAACTGCAAAAATCTTCAAAGAAAGAACATCTCAAGCCCAGGAACGCAGTTCAGAAGCATATGAGAACGGCTGACAAGGCGTTCATCATCAACGACCAGGCGCCGAAAACAGTGGTAGAAAACGTTTGCAGAGCGAGGAAACAAGAAACAGCTGGCTCTGACGAGAAAACGTTATTAGAAATCTGCAGATTGGCGGAAGAAAACGCGAGCGAGTATTGGTGGGTAGGTGGTGGTGGAGGGTTACAGTTGGAGGATTCAGAGGAGATATGCATGCATTTTGGGCAACAAATTTTGGATGTTCTTCTGAACGATGTTGTCGGTGAACTTGTGATAATGCACAAAAAATCAAGAATTTGACGTTGTAACTAATAGAATTTTATTATATATGTGTACAATGTGTGAAATACGTACCTAGTCCTTGAAATCTGGGCAGAATTTTAAATAGCAAAACTGGCAGAGTGTGAAAGGTGTTCCTCTTGATCTCTGGCAATTACTTGTAATGGTAGTAGTGTTAAGAATGATAGTGAGAAGAAAGAGTTCAATGAATATTTCTGTTTCCTATCAAGAAATGTTATTGTTTTTTAGCCTGCAGGCCAAAACACATTGGCACAATTCTTTTGTATAATATATAATTCATGATGGTTGGAATTTTATATAGTTAGCTGTTTGCCCAACGTACCTACTTTTATATATTAAGTACTTGGCCAAGATATATAAATATGGTAGATAATGAGCAAATTTTATGGAAATAAATGTACTAAGTACCAAAAAGAGATAGATAAAAGATAGTGGTGCAATCTTACTAAGGGTGTTCACGCGAACTTTTAAGTACGAGAGTCATATTTATCATTTTGCTCCCTCAGCTTCTTAGTAGAAAAGTCCTCTTCAAAAAGGCAAAGTGTTTTGCATAGTGGAGCCCTAGGTATACATGGGAAGAAAATGATGGAAAAGACTAAAGAATGATAGGGGGACATATCTAACAGACGCTACCTATTATATCAAGACTTTCCTCAATAGTTAAAATTTTGGTGTGATTTTTAAGGAATTTTTGTAAATTTAATTAGGAAAGAGAAAATGAGGTGGAAGAAAAAATAAATAAAAAGAAGAATAAAACAAAATATAAACCTGAAAAGAAAAAAACTAAAATAATGAATTTACGTGCCTGCCTGGGCGTGAGGACTGCACCTCACGCGTGCGTGAGGGCCGTCCTTTCTCATGCTGGGGCCCACTAAAACCTTCAAAACCTCCTCATTTGCAGTAAATACCATTTTCCTCTCTCCCTCACCATGTCAAAAAGCTCATTAAAACTTGTGCAAAATTGACTAATGGGGAGGGCCTAAGAATAATATTATACATACTCTTATTTTTTACTTTTAGATTTCGTGTCATATTCTGATTCATCTAGAAAAATTGGTGAATTACAATTTTATTATTTTCTTTCTCTTCTATAAATCAAGTCATGACACATGACAGGAGTTTTACTCAATAGGAGTACATATGTGATTTTCCATATACTATTTAAATTGTGTTATGCTTGGAGGGTTCACTTGCCCAAACTATTGTTACCTATCTTACCAATTCGGCCTTCTTCTGCGCTTGGACTCATCATCACAATAAAGAACAATCCCTACTTAAAAAAAAAAAACTAAAAAAAAACTTTTATTAATTTATAATATCATATGAATAAAAATATAGAGACCTTAACTATGTGGGGTTGTTCCACAGCCTTATTTCTTTATACTCTCACATGCTTTAATACCAATTTTCATGATCCAAGGTTTAGCACTACGTTAAAAGTTATTGCTAACAGCGAAAGCACAACTATATTTCCTCATACATACTCCCGTAGCGGTCAACATCACTTTTCGATAACAGGATGCTAGACTCGACCTTTCAAGCCGCTACCCAACACTTAGAATCCAGGATATAATAAACCTGAATTATCAAAAACAAATAAATAAAATAAACCATTGGAAATCGCTGAAGGAAAAAATTAAAGTTGATTCCTCCTTTTGCATACTTGTCAGATCAGAGAGTTGTTCTGGCTTCTCACTTTTTCTTGGGTCTCCTCATCCTCCTCCTCCATGGATTTACTGTATTTATAAATGTAGAAAAATTGGTTGGTTTTAGGGATGATAGCGACTTGCAGCCAACTTCTAAAAAAAATACATATATCTCTCGTCTTTTTCAGCCTTTTTTCTTTTGTCCATTTTTCTCACTTTGGTCTTATGCTCTTTTATTACAAGTACTTAATATTGGCATTTGTCTGGAGTCCGTAATTAATAATTATTCTATTCAGATTGGAGGTTTCCTAGTCAAGTCATATAGCTTAATTGGAACATGAATTATATTGAGAAACTTAAACCGTTGAGGTTAGAGGTTTATAATATATAGTAAAATAAAATTACAAGATAAAGTTATATGGTTGAACTTGAATATAGTGTAAATTGTTCGATTAAATTTTGAGCATAAATCATTGTCATTATTTTTTGAATAATTCATGGACAATGTTACTATTTATTAATCATTACCATTACTTTGAGGCTAAATTATTACTATAATTTAAGTTACCGTATGTCCGTATACAATACATGCGCGCACACACAATGTGGGCATGTTCAAATAAGAACAACCCTTTTCTGTAAAAGTGAAGATTGATCTCAACTACCAATGATGGTTCATCACTGATTGAGAATTTTAATAAAAATAACACATGGTCAATTTTATACTTATTGTAAAATTTCAAGTTAGCAATATTTATAAAAATAACTCACCTTTTTCCTATTAGTTTTTAACTAAGCTTAACTATTGATGTACTTAGATGGATGGATAAGATCAATCATCACTTTCTACGTAGTAACATATTATCATCTGAACTCTTCAATTCCCTATACATAAATTAAACTTGGATGATACTACAAGATTTAAAGTGGTGGGGTTTACCTTTAGCATTGGCTCTTGCAATAATGTTGTTGAAGCAGAGTTGAATTCTGTGAAATCCTCAAGGATATGATCCTCCTATTTGTGTGGAATGATGGATATATGTTAAATTATGTTAGGGGTGAATTAAGACTTATATGAAGTTTTAAAGACTTTTAAATTAGAATGCAATTTGGAATTGTTGGTGAATTGAATTATGTGACTAGAGTTATTATATATTAGGGATGTCAACGGGGCGGAGTGGGGGCGGGGGACATACCCCCATCCCCGCCCCGATTTTTTTCTCCATTCCCCGTCCCCGTCCCCATCCCCGCTGGGGAAGGGAAAAATCCCCCATCCCCATCCCCATGGAGATTATTCGGGGACGGAGAATCCCCACCCCGTTTATAAGTTATAAAAAATTTAAAAATTAAACATTAAAAATATTTAAATAAATAGCGCGTATATGTTTATCTCCAATTTAAAGTAGTTTTTAATATTTTGCAATAAAACATGTTACCTAAATATGCATTTCATAAGCATGACGTACAATGACAATAATACTTCTAAAATTATATATATTATACACAAAGTAATACATATGTGTGTGTTGTGTGGCTATACATACATACATACATACATATACATATATATATATATATATATATATATATATATTTCGGGGACGGGACGGGGCGGGGAGAGTACTCCCCATCCTCGCCGGGGAATTCAAAATTACCCCCATCCCCATCTCCGATCCCCTATTTTTGTCCCCATCCCCTCCCCCGTAGGGGCGGAGAATCGGGTTCCCCGTCGGGTACGAGTACAATTGACATCCCTATTATATATGCTCCAATGTCATTTTATTATTCCCATAGATCCTGTTCCTAGAGCCACAGCATAGGTTAATCGCAAGTCACACAATTAACACATCGATCATACCTTAATCTTCATGTACGTACAAGGGATCCAATCTACACCTTCCATTATTTTGAGTCTTTTTCCTATCGATGTTTTCAGTAGGATTCAAACCCTCACAGTCGTCTTCCGTCATGACATCAAGTCAGGTGACGAACTACTACGTTAAGTCCTGGGCTACAAGGTCCTTTTATTAATTTGCTGGATGAATGTAATCGTGTAGGAATGTTGTGAAGTGACAATGGGAGGTTTGATTTGTGCATATATGGATTCTGAGAACAAAATAAAGTAGGTGAATTTTCTATCCATCCTCTACTAGAACTCCAACTGATATTGTAGGACGACTACATAGGTGTTTGTCCATCGAGAATGAAATGCACTTGTAATACTTGATTTTTTTTAATCCTCTTTCCTTATGGCTAATCAGTGACTATAACAATTTAATTGGATTATGGTTCAGAGTTTCAGACCCATTCCATTACTCAACCCTAGCCTAACCCATTTACATGGGTTTGGGCTGCCCATATATTATTTGTGGGCTGGATCAGATTGTCAACTAATCTACTTAACAATCTTGCAAATCATGCTTATCCAATTATTTGATCTCAGTGGTGAACATTTTAGTATTCAAAAAAAAAAAAAAAACCACAGCCATGTGATCAAAGTACCCAACTACCGGCACCGAAAGGGGTGGTGTAGTAAGTAAACCATGATTCTCGCACTTAAGGCCACATATTCAACTCTTGTCAATATCTTCGTGGTTGAACCCGTCACACAAATTTTCTTAGTACAATTTACCTCTCAAATATGATTTGCGTGTTATTACACATAAGCGAGGATAGCCAATATAAACCCTCAATTAATAATTGAGAGTTTCCCTTATCACCCGAAGTGCCCAAATACCTTGGATAGTCATTTAGGAAAATATCAAAAATTGCATACTAACATTCAAAGAAGAAGTTTTACCTTCTACAAAAAATACCTTGTGTAAATGCATTGTCTTTATTTTTAAAATGTTTACCTCATTACTCAAAATATCCCTTAAATAATAATTTAAAATAGTAAATACATATTATATATAATCAAAATTTGTGGTACCAATCAATATCGGTGTCAATAGTACAAAATACAACAATACATACTATAAGTATTGTATTTATTGGCCCACACGAGTTTAGTTTATTAGTTCAGTAGGTAATATTTAGAAGAAAAAACTAAAGTTCGAATCTCGGTAATAACAGTGTGAAAATTATGCCTAAAGTGGACACATTCTTTGTGTGCATCAATATTTAGCCTTTTCTACTGAGTCATGAACCATAACGAAATTTTCTATTTACCATTAGTAATAATGGAAAAACTCCAGGGTCGAAAGTAAAAATTGGCCAATGCGGATGTTGGTTGGCTTGACGGTGGTAAAACGTCTTAACTAACCCACTCATCAATTTCTCAAATTTTATGTTGGAATTGATTTCCATCTCATCTCCTCACCGACCCCCAATCCCCAACAACCTCCGAATCCCAAACAAAGTCGGTTGACCAGACCATGAAAACCATTGATACCATGCCACACTGTTCAACGCAACAGGTGGAGAAGCCATCAAACCAGAACACATGGCATGCAACG
Source organism: Ipomoea triloba (assembly GCF_003576645.1). Taxonomy (NCBI): domain Eukaryota; kingdom Viridiplantae; phylum Streptophyta; class Magnoliopsida; order Solanales; family Convolvulaceae; genus Ipomoea; species Ipomoea triloba. Next base: position 5,028,226 of record NC_044930.1, read on the forward strand.
TTTTAAAAAAATTAAACCAAAACGGTAAAGTGAACATCATAAAAGTCTTACCTCAAGACTTAGTTTAATTTATTGCATGTAATCATGCATGAGTCTAGAAGGGAGTTGTCTTTAGTCAAACCAACGTTATTTTACATTACCTACAATCGATGCACGGAATATTAGTTTGAATGAAATTAAAGTCGATCTGTCAAATGTATTTAATTAAGTAGTTGAAGGTATTGTGTATGCGTTAAATCTGTTTTTATGATAAACTATATGTACGTATGTTTACGTAGTCACGTGATGATCAGAACTTGTTTAAATTAATTCCCAGGTTATTCATAAAGTCTAGTATTTAACAATGTTGTCAAACAATATTTAAGTGCTAATGCCCTGTCTTTTATCATCAAAATTCAAAATGCTAAGTATATAACAATTAAACAGTAAACTACCAATAATTTTAGCATGACAGACTAATATTTAAACCTCAAATATTAAAGTTAGTACATATACCTCTTCTTCTTCTTCTTCTTTTTTTTTTTTTTTTTTAAATAATTACATATATCTAATTTAATCTTTAATTATAATGTCATTTTCAAATTTATCGTTGAACAAATAATTTGACAACATTCTTTGAACTGATAAGTTGGGTTACAATTTCATATTTAATCATCCACGAAAATCTAACAATGACAAGCTATATATTAATGAAATGGGTACATTTCCATCTTAATTTTAGATCCTCATGTAACAATATTTGATTGGATCATTTTATATATGATTAATAAGTAGTTTTTTTTTTAACAATGAGTGGGACGGATTATTCACAATAACTAATAAATAAAAATAATTGTATTCTCATGTCATCGAGAGGAAAATAACGTTATTAATTTAATGAAATTTACCTCCAATTTCTCTGTTATTTAAAAAAAAAAATTAGGAGTCCAACTTCAAATTTATTTTAGTTGTCAGAAACACAAACCACATAATCCTATTAATATAATTTTTTTAAAAAAAAATATTAGTTTAATAGAGTTTAGTGGTCTAATATAATATTAATGTATCTAGTCACTAACTTGTGGAGTACGTTAGATTATAATTTGGGTGGAGGAAGAGAAATAAGAAGTAAACAAAGCAATATATTACTAGTTTTGATCAATGTTACATATGAACAAAATAACCAAATGCACTACTATACTGATAACTCATCAACTCAAGATAATAACACACAAATTAAATTTATTTTTACCCTACAATAATCTAAAAACCAAAAGTTCATTCTCTATAATAAACAAGTACTGAATTCTTGTACGCAAAGTACATGACATATGCAGCACATAACGGAAGCAACAATATAATAAATAAACACACGCATTATATACAGTACAAAAGGAAGAAACAGAGTATCTTTGGAAAAATTTTCAAACGTTGTTAGACATTAGTCACATTACATAAAATTAAAACAAAAATAAAACAAAACAAAGACGAGGAAAAAACCAGCCAAGTCATGGACGTAGCTTTGACAAACCCAATACCCTTGTCCTCGAAATTCTGATGCTGACCTGTGTAGGGCTAAAGCAGCAAATTCAAGATCTATCGATGTCAGCACGAATTATTTCATTAATTTAATATATAATTGTTTTAAATTAATTAATTAATTAATGTGGGTATAATTAATATTTTTTAAAAATGTGTCGTGATTTGGCAACTGGCTTAGTTTAGCCCTACCGGTCCGGTCCCTATGTCTCATCTTCATCGTTTTTGTCAAAGGAGTTGCGGGCGGGCTAAGGGAAAGCGAAATATATGACGATTCAAATTATATTCCAAGGGGTCAATACTCCGCGTTTCCATTCCTTTTCTTTTTTAATTTTTTTTTAAAGTTCTTTTGTTGTTTTGTCTTTGATTTTACTCTCACTCCATGCTTACTGTATTGTGTGTTACATTGTATGGAGTATGTGATTGTCGGGTTCATCTAATAAAAATCAATTAAGTCACCGGTCTAAAAGTATATCATAATTGCGTAATATAGATTGGACGATATCAGCCGCCTAGAGTCAAGATTAAAACGCCTAATCGAATACCTAATTTTTGACGAGTCAATCATTATTTTAATTAAAACACGAATAGTATGACTTCCCATCCTAAATTTATATATCTAAACAGTTGTGGTGATTATTAGTATGGATTTTAAAATATAATTTTGATGCAATGGTTTGAATCTTTGCACCCAAAAAAAAATAAAAAAAAAAGATAAAAACTTCATCCAAAGCAAGCAGGACTCGCACTTGATCCTAACGTCTTTCTATAATGTAATTTTGAGTTTTATATTAGATAACTAAACATTGGCATATATCAATACTTATTATAAGGAACCCGACAGGTCAGATGAAGATCCGCAAGACCGTCTCAAAAGAGTTTTTGCCATAAAATTAATACCAAAACTTAAAACTTAATAAACATTAAAGACTTTTCAACAAAGATAGGTAAAGTGATTGCAGTTCATGTTTAGTACATGCACAATGCATCTTATTATATTGAATTCAACTACATCTTATCCTAGATACGTGCTCCATATATATTAGGTAAAGATCCAATTCTTTTGTGTATGAAGAGTTAATCCATAAGTTTAAGAAAACATAATTTGGAGTAATATTAATAAATAAATAAAATAGAGCATATGCACTACCTTCCTTCCTTCACTATAAATAATTGTGTACGTGGATTGCCAAAAATTGCTTCGATAAATTCAGACACTACATGAAGGACACGTAGCGATACCAATTGTATGTCAAGATCAAATATTATATACTATACTAAAAGTTATAGTTAGTAGCGAATGTTCTATTTTAGTTTTTATACTTACATAACATTCAGTGTCATATTTTGATAGTACTAAACTTGGCCTTCCAAGCTTTCGCACAATTAACTCTAAAAATACAACTACCTTAAAACTCTCCAACAACATTAGTGGGTGTATCAGAACTTAATCCATTGTGCTATTATTCTTGTATGATGTTGATTAAAATAATTTAAAAAATGATATATATATATATATATATATATATATATATATATACACACTCTAAGTAGTTATATATATCTAACCTTTTTTTTTGTATGAATACTATTGTGCAAACTTAGTTGAGTAAACATACGAGTTTGTGACCTCATAGTTGTTCTTATAACTATCTTTTTAGGTTTCTAATCTATTTACCTATTACTTACCACCAATTTGTCCAAAATACATGAAAATGTTTTTAGGCTGGGTTATTTTTCAATTAGTCGGATGTTACTTGAATTGAATTTTGATCGATTAATTTTTTTTAGAACTCATAAAATTGAATACAAATTCATAGTAATATTGTTTACTAAAATCATTAAAACATTTGACATGTCCAATACATAACATTGATATTTCAAAATCTATCTATTAAAACAATATATTGTGACATCAACTTTTACATATATATAAATTCAGCTTTCAATATAACATTCATTAATCATACATTAAATATATAAAATAATGTTATAATTCTTGTGGCAATAATAATAATAATAATAATAATAAGTAAAATTTGTTATCATTTCCTTAATCCTTATATTTTATGAATTAAAAACTTTTATTTAGTTGAACCTTTAAAATATTTAAATTTATATTTTTATTCATAAAGATATGTCAGGCTAGCTAGGTTTGATGACCTTGTAGTCAAGTGGCATGTAGTGACTCTCCCAAATATGTACTACATTTATAATAATATTAGCATTGCAAATATTATAAAAAAAAATAAAGAGCAAATATAAAATTGGCCAGCTAGAATTAAAATATATAAGCATTCAAAATACTTTTTGATGGGATATCAATATATGGATCTCGGGTCTAACTTGGAGGCATTATCGCTAAAGTAAGGTATGAGAGCCAAAGCAATCAACAGTAACGATCAAGGTGCGAGAATTAATCCAAACAATTACTACTAGTTGTTGTATCCGTTATTAGCCTAGTGTGCGTGTGTGTGATATAGTTCCCGTGCGGTTGACCTTCTTAGGTCCAGCTATGCGGCTGCTTAGGCGCGTAATTTTTCTTCTTAAGGTGTTTGAATTGGTTTGTATGCTTATGCTGCGGTGCGTCAGTGTTGAAACTTAATGTGCGCCGTTTTAAAATCTTAGGTGTGTGGTTTGTGTACTTAAGGTATGTCGACCTAAAGCTTTAGGTGCGCGTGATTTGTGTTCTTAAGGTGCTTTGTTTGGATGTGTGCTTAAGGTGCATTGTTTGTGTCTTAAGATGCGCCATTTTAATGTTTAAGGTGCGTAACCGCACAACCGCACATGAATCCTTCCCTGCACCTGAACTCATCGCTATATATATATACACACACAGAGCAATTGTAACAAGTGGTGACACACTCTAAATTTGTACTAAATACAATCATTTCGTTACTCTTAATAAAGTTCAGAAGTTAGTTATCCATCTATACTAGTCACATACATTTGAATAATTCACATAAACATTTTGGTAGTTTTACATTTTTCAACTTTATTGTCTTTTTATATCTGTCTTCCTCATCCAATCAAACAAGAAAGAATTTTGTTAATTAGCTTCTTAGGTCACATGTTATTATTATGCTACAAATGTCAATAATTTGTAATGAGACGTATGTATTAGTCTTTGAAATGTTACGTTGCAGAGACTATTAGCTCCATTATTTCTTGAAATTATTATTTTCTAGAAATTTGATTGACATTTGAAGCTAGTATATATAAGCAATATTAGACAAGAGAAGAAATAGACAATTATTCATCCAAGTAGCTAGTAAACAATTTAATAATTTTGTGCTTAATAATTATTTTAATATCTTTTGAATATATAACCATTAATCCAAGTAGCTAGAGAACAATATATTGTTTTTTTAATATATAAATTAAAGTTTCGGTCCATTGTATGGGTACAACTCTTAACACAACTAGCTAGTAAACAATATATATATATATATATATATATATATATATATATAGACAAGAGATGAATCATTAAGGCAAATTCAAATTAAAGAAATATATTGATTGCATATAAACTCAATACGCACTTGAGTATAATTCTTTCTTTGCTTGTCTTCTTTCTCTTATGTCTCTTATTGTAATTGCATGCATGCATACTCTTTTACATCTCTAATAACTTTGTAAATTTCCTTAAGATACCAACTCGATTAAGGCAACACTTTTGCTGGAAAATTGTTAATTTATAAAAAAAACTTTTAATGTATATAGATACTACATTAATCGAATAAAAGATCTTGTATATATATGCTAACATCACCAGCATATGATAACTATGAGTAAGCCTTTATAAGTTCAACTCTGATCTAAACCCTTAAACATATAAGCCTCTTGCCTTGTTAGAAATATTACAATTTTTATGGTGCTTATGTATGTATAGTATTAAGAAATTAGAATACTCAAAAATCCTTAGGTAATTTTTTGTTTAAAGAAAATTTATAAAGGCTAAAAATAGAATGCCCAAATAGTAAAAATTCATTGCGCCATTCAATTGGTAGAGACATATATACATACAATCAACAAACTAAATTAAAAGAGAGGGGGTTATTACTACTTGGTCGACTTAATTAAATAAAAGTGAATGCGCAAATATATTCTCATAAGAGGTTTCTCATCTTTAAAGTAAAGCTCTCAGAAGACTATTAAATACATCTAAAGAGATAATATATTGTAGAGTTATCTACTTATCTCTAAAGAAAAAATCTAGCAACAAAAGATATATATATATATATAAAGGCTATACTAGATGATACAATTGTTAAACTTCATGAACTTATTGTATGGAAAGACATTTAGTCATCAAATTAAAAGAGAAAATGGTAAAATAAAAGATATGTTTCAATGAAAAATATTGTGATACAAAAAGGGATCTACTATGGTATAGTTAAAACAACATAAAAGACTTTAAATCAAGATTAAAAAGTATAGGTCAAATCTCATAAGAGACAGAGAAGATGCAATGTATATTCTTCTCTAACTCTTAGAAGATATCAGTCGGAGTCATATGAGGAACAAAAGAGTATGTTTTCGAAGGAACTAATGAGAAAATTTACATCTCTGATCTTTTGAACCAAAAATAAATAAATAAATAAATAAATAGAAGAAGAAGAAGAAGAAAAAAAAAAAAGAGCGGTTAAACACTACTATAAGCAATGATACATCAAAATTTTGACATAGATGAAAAAGGCTGCATTATGAGCAACTAAAATTTCTAGGAAAAAGTCATCAACTTAAAAGTAAGGAGAAAGATTATTTTACAATACAACATAAAATTTGAAAACATCTAGGGACACAACAATTGACCTATGAAGAAATCCCAACGGGTAAATTCAAAAAAATTTGAATTTAGAAATGAAGATATTGAACTTCATAAATGTAAATAGGGACTCATTCAAACTCATATAGGTAACAAAAAAGACTAGACTGGCAACAAATTTGGCAATCTACAAGCAATCACTTGAGCTTCAATGCAAAACTCAAAAACCAAATTAAAACAAATTTTGCAATGTACAAGCAATTGTGTATAATAATTTTCATTACAATATATATATCGAGATTATCAATAAGTACAACAAATATGTAATGCACGCATATGCATGTTTGGAGAGTACCAATAATTGTAAACAATCATTGTACGTGCCTCAAATTCAATTCTAGTGTGACAATATATGCACAATCCATAAAATTTCGGACCAATAATTGTTCTCATAAACAAGGATAACATTTCCCAGTTTCATTGGCACATAAAAGAAGAAGCTAATAATAGTAAACATACAAAATGCTACCATTTCAGCAAAGTATTAAATTCAAAATCGTACAATGACAAAAGATACACACCAATATAATAAATTAAAAGTTGTAATACAAATTATCATATAACTTGTTAAGTAAAATAATAAAGCTGAAACCTATATACAATACACATAACACTAACAACTAATTGACATAATGAGAAATATTTTTCATCAAAACAATAATATAATTATACTGATTTTTTGTATCATTGATTGTTCAACGTAAATGAGCTGAGAGACTACCCTACCAAAAACGAGTTTTACCATTAGAAGTAGTAAATTAAATACACAATTTTATTTTTATTTTTACAGTGAATTATAACTAGTATTCAGCATTAAACAGGTGGGGCATGACACCATATGTGTTCAATCCACAAAATGTTGGAAATTGACTGCCGGTAATTTTATCCTTTCCTTAGCAATGGGGAAAGTTAGAATATTGTGCAGGTAAAAAACAGAAAGTGACCACCACCTATGATTCCTAATAATAAATTTTCATAGTGTGTAGGATGAATCTAGATATAATCTCATTATTAGTGTCCACCACCTAATAATGTACAATGCAGTGGGAGTGATTACTATACCCATTTTAACATCGTCAAATTGACCCTTTCTCATAATCATACAATATACAGACCTGTCATCTTACACCATATATGCATCATATTGTGTTTTTTTACAGTATTTAGAGAAGTTGACAAAAGTTTCAAGATATTTCTTCTAATAACCCATGCATCAACATTCTTCAATCAATGTCTAGATAATTCAAAGTGTATTCTACTCTAGTAAATGTTGTATGAATTATGTTATTTTCTCCTCCTAAATGTAATTCTTGACGAACACCAATGAATTGCAATTGTCATATCATGGATTAGGGTTCACATTGCATTGTAAACCCTGATACAAAAATTCGGTACGTTAGTTAATACATTCTATACCTATGGTTAACAATTTTTGTACATATAAACAAATAACTTGATATTTGCGATAGCTACAACTACAAAAAGGTCAACTGCAAATACAGAATGTACTGTATCAACTACAGACACAAAATTTGAAAGTTATTTTTGGACAAAGTCTATAATGTAAGGTAGACCCTGATCCATGGTATAATTTGCCAATGAATTGGCAGACCCCATATATTAAAAAAAAAAAAGTCTATTTATAATCAAATAGGGAAAAATTCAATCAGATAGTGATGAAAAAAAATTAAGAGAGGTTTATAGCATAATTCAAGCTGTAATTTATGAGTTTAGAATGTAGTTTGGATTCTAATAATCCATTATATGTATTAAAAAAAAAAAAAGGTTGTAATTTATGATGATAATGAGATAGAAGAGCACTAGGAAGGGAAATTTGTCTTCAAAGATCTTGGTTGAAAAATGGGCAATCATTACATACATACAGAATATGAAAACAACCTGGCACCACAAAAGGGTCTACCATCTTAGATGTTCCGACACAATACAAATTTGACCGCCCATGCATTTACGCGGATATATGGATCAACCACAAACTAACACCAAATTTTGAACCATAATATCACATAATTATTAAATGAACAACACGCACAAAACACCAAAAACCCACATAATAAACACAGCTACGCCCATGAAGCTAACCCATATGTTGATTATTTTAAAATTTGAATGGTTCAAGTATTGAACCTCCTTGCATGCATGGTTAATGCCTTATACACGTAAGATATATATATATGGATAAAAATAAATAAATACCCAAAATTTATTTGAAGATAATAAATTGATAATACAGCAATTTTGAATATATAAAGATAAGGGGAAAGGAAATTTTGATTAATTTTTAGTCTAATAAGCTAACTTGCAATGCAAGACAAGTCTTGAAGGACATAGTATAGAAGAACATGATGAGTTCGTTCGATCTGTTTAATGTTAGATGAGAAAGGCGACACATGAAAAACAAAGGAACACTTTCCTTGATCAAATGTTGAAGAGTTTGGAGACAAACCTCTGAAAGGCTAAGCCTTTTCTTCTCCGATGAATTGCCGCCGCAATCTAATGCCCCTTTTTGGTTCCGCCATGGATGAAAACCCCTATAAGTCTTCTCTTCGAAGCTTATTCAAGAGCGCGGTGATGAGCGTATCTCTCTTCTCCGCCCTGGCCTCCTCCCTCGCCCTCCTCTGCTCCTCCCTCTCCCTCCACCGCCTCTCCATCATCACCCGCTCGTTCTCCAGCGCCTCCATCGTCCGCCGCCACTCCATCTCCTTTACCCGCCGCTCCTCCTCCCGCGCCTCCACCGCCTTCATCCACTGCGCCTCCATTTGCATCTGCTGCTTCATAAATTCCTCCAAAATCTCCCTCAAACTATTCGCTACGCCGCTCCCACTCCCTCCGCCGCCTTTCACCTTCCTCTTCTTCCGCCCGCTCTTCGCCTCCCCCTCGCTCTCCTCGTTCTCCTCCTCCTCGTCCGACGACAGCGCCATTGCCGCCTTCTTCTTCGACCCGCCCGTGCTGCTCCCGCCCTCCGCCTCCATCCACAGCATTCTTTGCATCCTTGCATTGAATATCGTTTGCAGCTCGTTGTAATATGGAAACTGCTGTCTCATCCCTTCCGGCTCCATCGTTTCACATCCCTGCAATACACAAAAATGAACCTTAATTAATTAACAAATTAACAGCTTTTTTAATACTAATGACTCTGTTACAATATAGTATCTGTTCATAACAGTTTAAGACAACAAATAAACCAACAGAAATCGACTAATATTAATTAATTATCATTAAGTGTAATATATAAGGGTTTGAATCTTCATACCTAATTAAGCATATAGCGTAGTTGACCAATGTTTTCTTCCTTAAAAAAACCTACCCAAAGACCCATTCTTTTTTCTTTTGAAAGCAAAACAATTATAATTTCTTGATGAATAAGATTCTGGGGGCAAACCAGTCTACTAGACTGAGAGCCAACTGCTTTTGTCAAAGCATGAGCAAGTTGGTTTGTTGATTCATTTTTTCTTTATAATTTAATGGTTTATTAGATATGGAGTACTTAGATATATATCTATGGATTCGAATCTAAATATAGAAATGGATACAAACCTTGTAACGAGTGACGAGGTTTTTCCACTTGCACTTGCACTGCTCGGCGCTTCGATTGTAACCCTTTTCCTTCATCTTGGAGGCGATGATCTCCCAGAGGAGCTTATTACGTTTGGTCTGCATGAAGGTCGGATCCAGCTCGGCCCGGATGATCAAGAAATCCCTCGTTTCTTGAATACTCCATTGAGGAAACCTATCACCCACCCCACTCCCGCCGCCGACGCTAGCGTCTACACTCACGGCGCCGCCATACTGGAGATGCGAAACCTGGGGGTGCAACTGATGAGGATGGTGATGAGGAGGATGATGACCCTCCATATCTACGTGCTCGATATATACGGCGTTTCAACCAGTTTGGTTGGTCGAAAGAAGACGAAAGATCGAGGAAATGCGCGAAGAGAAAGGAAAGTGAGGGATCGAAAAGAATTGGGGGGAGAGAAAGGGGAAGGGTTTTATATGGTGGGGTGGTGTGAAACTGAGGGTAGGTGTGAAAATGTCAAAGCGAAAAAGAAACCAAATTTTTTATGAAAGGCAGAAGAGAATCGAAGAGAGAGAGATGAGACGGCGGTTTGCGTGTTAAGGAATCGGAATAGAAAGAAAGAAAGGTCTCAAGATGAAAGATCGTCTTTTTCTTCTTCTCAGGAGGAAACAGCCATTCTCCCAGTCACATCTCATCTCCCTACGCGTTAACTCATTTCTCTCTCTCTCTCTCTCTCCTCAATTTTTTAAAAATTATTTGTTATTATTATCTCGGAAAAAGTTTTTCGTTAAAAATTTTCACACTTATTCATATTGCGTTCTCCCCGCGTCACCATGACGATTCCGTTACACGGATGAGGCCTGTTTGGAAATTTTGGGATTCTTAATATACCTTGGATTATAACTTAATAAGAATTATTACAAAGAATTCCCATTTTGGCAAATTATACCGCAATCATTATACTATAAATTATGGTAGGTCCACCTTATAAAATAAACCACTTGAATAAGATTCATTTTTAGATATATTATCAAATTAAATTGACTTTCAGAGTTTCAATACATTAAAATAAACTGTGTGTATATTAAAAACAAACATTTACTTATGGTTCACATTGTAATGTGAACCATGGTCTATAGCACAATTTGTCATTATTACTATGAAATACAAGTTTATTTTTAGTACTATGTAGATTTATTTTTAGTATATTGAAATTTTATTTTTAGATAGTGGACTAAAAACGAATGTGTATTAAAATATAATTACATGTAAATATGTAATATAGTAAAAATAAACGTGCTATATAATAAAAATTCAATAAATTATGGTCCATGGTATAATGATTGTTAGTTTGTTACGGACTAAAGAGTACGAAGAACTACGGAAATTTTCAAAAAAATAAAAAATAAAAACCCGATATTATAATTACGAATATTAAATGCACCATAAATTTTTGAAGTACCTGATTTTAAAGTCATTAAGTTTTTCTTTTCATTAAAAAGAGAGGTGATTATATTGTTGGGAATAGCATTTACTTATTACCCATCTAATTTTCTAAATATATTTATTATTTATATAATAATTTAAACGGTTCATTTATATTAAAAAAAAAAATTATCTACCATAAGCATTATTTCTAGTACAAAAAATGAATTGATTATCATTCTCAACTAGAAGCATTATTCACATTGTACATTGGTACTCTATATCTATTTTATTCAACATATATTACTTTTTAAATTATTATATTTATAATAAAAAATTCTTTATTTTTAATTAACAAAAGCTATCTAATTTTCTATATCAATCTAAACCCCTAAATTTAATTACAACTTTTTTTAGTACTATTGACTCTTTTACAATATAGTATAGGCTCGAACCCGGTCACCCCCTCTTATGTGGGGTATAAGTGGGTGCCACTAGACCACAAGCTTTTTGACAATTACTTTATTTACTATTAGAAACAATTGCAACATATCTGGACTAGTGACTGCACCAATGTTATATAAGTCCGATATATCTGGACCATTGAATACCTGAGATCAATAACTTTAGCTTAGATCTAGCCAATTGTGCACTTCATTTGCACAGTTGGCCAGATTTAGGCTATTGATCTCAAACATTCAATGACACAGATTTATCCACACAGACTCATATAATAACCAGATGTATGTATGCATGTACGTACGTACGTACGTATATATGTACTTACGTACGTACGACGTATGTATGCACGTATGTACATATGTATGTACGTACTAACTAGGTATGTATGTACGCACGTACATATGTATGTATGTATATAGGTTTTTTCAAATAAAAGCAAATCCCTCAGCTTCTATAAAAAGTGACGACTGGTTTCAATAACACATCATGTTCATCAATGGTTTAGAATTTTAGTAAGAAAGAAAAATATGAGGTCAATTTAATAATTATTGCAAACTTTCAAGTTTGCAATATTTATAAAACTAACTCAACACTTTTTTATGTATCTTTAAGCAACGTAACCATCTACCGTTGATCTTTCCAAATGGATGGATCATATCAGCACTCACTATTTACTAACGAGCTGAGGTTTATCTGAAGTTATTTTTAATTCAATTTTTCATAATATTAAGTTTTGTATTAGTATAAAAAATTATATATTTAGAAACTACATTAAAAGTACTATTAAACACACAAAAGATAAATAAATTTTAAAAATAAGTAAAAAAGTAATAAAGGAAATAAATAAAGAAGAAAGAATTAATTTGATCAATGAATAGTAAGTAGGACAGACGATAAAATAAGATATCTGAATTTATATATATATATATATATATATATATATATATATATATATATATATATATATATATATATATATATATATATATATATATAT
>NC_044930.1:5042385-5178097 GCF_003576645.1 Ipomoea triloba
ATATATATATATATATATATATATATATATATATATATATATATATATATATATATATATATATATATATATATATATATATATTATGTTCAAATGTGGTTGGGGTGATCATGTGCGGTTGTATGATAAGCGGAGAGTCGTTGATCTTGTCAAAATCAACGTTCAGGATTAACAACGTTTAAAAAAAAATGCGGTGGCAATTTGATCATTTTCAATAATGGGTCAAACTTAATGTGCATGATTTTTTCTTTTTATGGTGTGTGATTTTCCTTCTTAAGGTGTGTGGTTATTGTGCTTAAGGTACGTGGTTTTGAGCTTAAGGTGCATTAGTTGTTTAAACTTAAATGCATCAGTTTAAAAGCTTTAGGTGTGTGGCTTTTCCTCTTAAGTTGTGTGATTATCCTTGTTAATGTGTGTGATTTGTATGATTAAGGTAAGTCAGTTGTTGAAACTTAAGGTGCGTAATTTTTCTTCTTGCATTGTTTTGCTTATTAAGATGCGCTGTTTTTCTAAACGGTCATTGTTAATTAAGGATTTCCCTAATCTTCAGAGGGTGCTCAATCAAGTCTTCCCACATATTTCTCTGGCGCCACCATCGTGGCTAGTGAATCTTCAACTAGGTTTTGTGAATCATCACAATTTTGTGATATTTCTTGAATATTAAATTTTATTTATGACTTGGCCCAATAATAAAAATTATTGACCTAACTCACCCTACCGAGGATTGATTTAAAGCTAGCTAGCTAGTTGTTTCAATCCATTGACAATCTTTTTTATAAAATTTTGGGCCTTAGACCCTTAGGTTTAGTCAAATATCATTTACACCATTTCCGTACATTTACAAAAATCACACTACATTTTTATTTAACATTAGAAAATTGTTTTTTTTTTAATAATAAAAGCTCCCCTTAGAAAAATGATCTTATTAAAAGTATTTTCTATTATTTTCTAGTGTAACAAAAACGAGGGCGTAAGAAATTTTTGTATAATTAATTAACCACAAGGGTTCAATCGTTATAGGACTAAATCTCAAGTCCAATATACTTTTATCCTAGAAAAATGATATATTAATTATAGTGTATTATATTAAGCAAGATTTTTACTATCAAACTATTCATATTATAACTCAACTTATTATCTTATGCTCATTATAACTTTTTGCGATGGTTTAGGTTGTTGGAAGGCAATACGAGGACGGAATTATTCCTGTGAATTTGCCATGTGGTTTAGTATTCCAATATAATTATCGCCTATCAGATCTTATATATGTATGTACTCGAGTGCATGCATCAAATACTATCTGGAAAATAGTTTAGCCAATTTTCGTTTTCCTTTACAATATATAATATAATTTTTTTTGACTTTTTTCCTTCATTGTTCTTCACCACATTCCCACGTGGACTGATGGACTCCCATCCCTCTTCAGATCTCCTTTAATTACACGTTGAACTTAAAAAGATACGTTAGATTATACAATTATAATATATTAAATTTCAATGATCATATTATTTTTTTCATATTTGTTCGTCTGGACAAGCAATAAGTCTAAAAAGAGAGGTTAATAAATAGAGTTTTTAACTTTTGTGAAAAGAATTTTAGAGATTAAAATGCAACGAAAAGCTTTAACTTATATTATCTTAAAATAATTTGTAGAGAGTTTGAAAATATAATGTGTGTCAATTTTATGCAGAATGTAAGAAGCTAGAAAAAAGAGTAAGTGATACATCAGAGATTGAGTCAAAGATTTTATAATGGTTCGAGAACACTCTACATACTCCACTATTTTTCTTAACACGATAGGTTTCACCAGTATCAATTCAATACAAGTAAAAACTCGGTCTTTCACTTTAGTTGCAAACCAAGCCAACTAGGTTACTCGCTAAACCCCTTCTCTGGAAATCCTTCGAATTGAACGACTTTCGTCACTAAGTTGTGTGTTCTTCACTGTATGCATGGCTTATTTATCAAGGGTCATCATCCACTAATTTGCCTTGAAAGAAGATGGTTGAATCATTAATACAAGGAATTTTAGTCCTGAAGACGAACTGGATAGAATCTTAGATAATTCTTGAAGCGTTTAAGCACTGACTGACTTGTGTACTAGACTGTTGTTTTTCAATCTTAGTTTGGAATTCTTAGCTTGTTCAACAATTATAACTTCTCTCTCTACACTTTAGGAGTTGTTCTTTGTATAGAGCTGAGGAGCTTTCAACATTTGAAATATTTCTGTTGGTGTCTTCTAAGATGGTAGGTGTCCAAAAGTCGACATTTTCTCCTTTTCTGCAACACGTCATTGACCATTAGGTAAAAATCATTCTCTTTTATGTGAAAGAAATGTCTCTTAGTGTAGGTTCAAAAAGCATGTTTACTACCATTTCAAAAGGTAACTTGTAACCAAAAGTCCTTAAAAAGGTGCCAACAACTCTAGCTTGTAATAAAAGAACAAAGTTTATTCATCATACTAGCTCTATCAAAAGTACATTTGATCTGCCGGTAAACCTAGGCTGTGTTGTTCAAAAGGTTTTTCGAGTCTTAACTTCAATACTT
This sequence comes from Ipomoea triloba, assembly GCF_003576645.1. Classification (NCBI taxonomy): domain Eukaryota; kingdom Viridiplantae; phylum Streptophyta; class Magnoliopsida; order Solanales; family Convolvulaceae; genus Ipomoea; species Ipomoea triloba. The sequence goes on from NC_044930.1 coordinate 5,044,933, forward strand.
TTGTTGATTCCAATCATAGTCAAATGATAGAACATTAGTTGGAAGACCTTAACACTTGAATTTAGTAGTCTTCCATTGACTTGAACTTTAAGAGAGTTGAGATCTGTCAATCAGGTATGTTGAAGAGAGTTGAAATCTGTCAATCAGGTATGTTGTCGATAGTTTACACAATCAATTATGAGGCTCCAATGTAAAGGTCTACCGGTGGATATCTTACAAATACAAGGCCTAGCAATGGTTAAGTCCTAATTCTACTCTATACAAAGATCAAATCAAGAGGCATGTTACAAAGTAAACTTTAGATAATCTCAGTCCTTAAAATTACAACAATTAATATCATCAAAATCTATACAAAGATAATTCGTAATAAATATATACATCGTGGATCATGGTCTAGATTGTAAGATAGACCACTGACATACATGTTCATCATTATTAATATTTTATAAGATTATTTAATAGGTTCATTATGTGTTTTGATACAGATTCATTTTAATATATTATCTATATTAAAAATAAATATATAATACATTAAAAATAAATCTACAATATACTAAAAATAAATATGTATCAATAATTTGCCTTACAACGTGAACTATAGACAACCATATAATTTACAGGTAAACATTTTACATTTAAGCCCAAGTCACATGAATCGAATAGGAATATTCCTATTCGATTCATGTGAGTTGGGTTGCAATCCCTTATTAAACTATTGTAAAACTCCAAGTTTTTTTTATAATATACCGCGTAGCTTATTGAATACCGTGTATTGGAGATTGGGGAAAGGGGATGTCGGCTTCAGGTTTATTCTGTGTATATTTGTTGGTATTTAAAAAAAATGCCAAAAGAAAGAAAAAGATTAATTAATGTAATATGAAGCTTTTTCTGCACCCAATAAAAGAAAAAAAAAAGTAAAGAAAAGAAAACTTGGATTCAAACCTCAAATATAGTATATGGTGCGAAGTATTCAGTCTCATTTCTTTCCCACTTCGGCGTCACGTGGTATGCTTGGGCCAGTATACAAATCCTATTTCAATTTTAACTCTATAAATAATTTGTTGATATCTAACAAAAAATGTTGTGATTCAAGCTAGCCGTGAATCATTTTTAATCGTTGCAATATAATCGCAATTTATCTAAATTGTTAGAAGTTTAATAGAGGTCACAAATATAAATTTAATTAGCCTAAACTAGAGTAGTCTATTTGCAATAAAGTTTATGGCTAAAACTATAATTGTCATAGAAAATTAATTTGCAACATTAATGAATATTTCTAATTTGATGAGGGGCCAAATTAGAAATACTGAAACTTTTTTTTTTTTTTGAAAAGAGAAATACTGAAACATAATACGTAGTACTTTTATCTATTATGAAGAAAAACTCAGAATGACTATTCAAATTTACATTCTGAATTAAACTCTCAATATGATTTTAGTTGACATATATAATATCACAATAAGGTAAATGAATCTAGGTTACGCATAGCTAATCGTTTCAAACTGTAAAATATATAATATTAATTAATATATAAAGGGATTATGACCCCAATCATAGAATACATAATATAATCTCTCTTTATCTCAAGACCGAAAAAAGAACTCTATGGTAGGAAGATTACAAAACCTATTGTTCATCTTCCTAGGTAATTCATTGTTCTTGAGGATTGTCTTTAATTATCGATCGTTATGAATCTACAAGTACTGAGTACGTTTTTTAATGTGGTGGATTTTTTGTAGTCACCAAACACTAATTATTCTATCCAATGAATCATTTAGCTAGTCACCGTTGGGTGAATTTCGCCTTTTGTGAACAAGACTTGTAACTAAGCTAGTTAGTGTACCGTATAGTATCATAACATTTGAATTGATTACATAACGCACTAACATCTTATAACAAGTGTATGTATTTTTGGGTAACAAGTGTATGTATTAATTTGTAACCAATTATTATTATACCAATACAAAAAGATAGAGAATATAATAAAAGTAGAATAATGTACCAGGCAGAGACATAGTATGAACTAATATAATCGGATAATCCAACAACATAATTTTCGTTATCCGCTGATTGTAATCTGTTCCTACGTAATATGGAGCCCAGAGGCTTCTAGTCTTAAGTATAATGCACTCACTATATTGACGCGATTTTAATTATATCTCGCCCGCCCAGATGACGCAAAAAGGGCAAAATCCTGTCCAAGTGGCACACGCCAATTCGCCAAGCATGCCAAAGCCAAAGATTGATCTCAATTTTCACCTTTAATTTGCAATATATGACTGTTCATTTAGCAGCTCTGATCTGCTAAATGTACTGTTAACCCACTTGTGCTACCATTCTTTACTGTCTACCTTAAATTTTACTTCATATATTACATTAAGGTGACGTTGTTGTTCTGTGTTTATATCAGGTGACAACAGGTACTAGGCAATAAAAAAAAAAAATTAGATTGAAAAATGACGAGCTCTATTTTATAAATATTGCAAACTTAGGTTGAAACTTTATATTTGAGGTGTTGGCATTTCTATAAATAAGCATAAATTTGACTTAATAAATGATACGAAGTACTTATTTATATAAAATAATGCATGTTTAGATCGACTTATTAATTTATCTATATATATTTAGGTCAAAATGATACATGTTCACACCATGCGGATATTCCAATAAATATCCTGGTGCAATGTTATTCAAAATTATTACATGAAAAACTTTAGGATATTTACAAAAATTTCATTACTTTTTTTATTTAAACATCTACATATATATTTTAACAATTTTTTTTTTCAAAATGATGCAAGTCTTTCATAATAAAGTGATGCATATTTTACCCAAAATTATATTTTTATACTCTGAAATGATAAAATTTTGTATATTTTTAAAACGAAAAGGATTCTTTCCCCTCTTAATTTTTACCTCCAAAAATTTCCTTCATAATGTGTTTCATTCATTGGGTGTCAATGAATTGGTTAATCCACTACTAATTAATAAATAAATCTAGCTACCAATCACATGATAACACATTAAGAGTGAAAATTTGTAAAAAAAACTATATAAGGAGTTTGCAACAGTCTATCTAATCCTTAAAAAACAATACGTACCATGCTTATTCTAAGTATAAATAATCTTGTTTGTCCAATCTTTTCTGATAAACGAAAAAAATTATTTTTATTTGTGACAGTACACTAGCCACTCTGATTTTCTTTGACTTATTAGGTTGTGGGGGAGTGAAATAAAGAAGATTATTTCATTATAATTGATTGAAGGCAAAGCAAGTAGTCATATCATCAAGACGTACAAACAGTAGGGATTGAAGAACAAGATTCTGGAACTGGAAGGGGGACCATGTTACTATGTTAGTCATACAATTGGGTGTTTTGGGTTTTGCCTTTTTATTCCTTCCAAGAAAGCTTTACGCGGTTTCTGTGGTCACACGTGTATACGCCTGCCGAGGCTTCCCACGTGGCATGCATGCAGTGCTTTCAATTCAATGAGTTGAAAATGTTGGGCCCACTCTTGCCATTGTTCACACTATTGACTCACTACTTGAGTACTTGGCTTGGCGACGTCAAAAACAATCTACTTTACGCAACTATATCCTTCCTAATCCTAATCCTGGATACCAGCTTTACTTACTCACTACTTGTAATGGAATGGAATGGAATGGAATAACTAAATCTCGTTTCCTACGCCCCACCTTTATTTTATTTTATTTTCAGCTCTAATGATATATTTTTCTGATACAATAAGTTATTGGTTCGATTATAGTGATTTTATTTTTTCAATTTAGTTCTATGTGAATTTTTATGTTTGATCAATTTAGTTCTAAGTGAATTTTTATGTTTGATTAAGTCTTCGACTTTGATGTTTTATCGATTGAATCCTCTGTTAAAATAATTTGGTAATTCACATTTATTAATATCTAATTTAGTCTTCAACTATAATAATTTTACCCAAGTTAGTATTCGACTATAGTGATTTTACCGAATTTAGTCATCGACTATATTAAAGTTAGACATTATTCACATTATCACATTTAAAACTTGAACTCTACACCAAGTTCTAGATTTTGATTGAACTCATCAATATATTATTGGTTCAAATGTTTTTAGTTATATTACATTGTAATATAAGTTTAATTCGGATATGAAATGTTGAAATTTTCCATATATTAGACTTCAAAGTAAAAATTAGTTATATTTTAAATATCATCTCAAAAAACATTAATATTATCTAAACTAAATTTTAAGTGAACTTAATAAGTTATTGGTTCGGATATATTTTTAGTTATGTTATATACATATATAAATTTGATTCAGAATCAAATATAAAAAATAGTACATATATTAGACTTAAAAGTAAAAAATTATATTTATTCAATTTAAACAAAACATTTTCAAAAACATTCTAAATATAAGGTCTAAAAATCACTCGAAATTAAACGTGTGTTAATATTATAATGGTAGTCTTAATAAATATAAATTTGAAAAAATAAGTGTTAGCAAATAAGTTTTTTAACAAAAAAAAAAAAAAAAAAAAAAAAAAAAAACACAAACAAACAAACAGAGAATAGAAAGTAAAAAACATAACAGTTTCCTGGCGTAAATGTGCTCAAGCATTTTTCTTAGATGTCTCTAACTATATTTAAAAAACAAAAAAAAAAAAAAGAAAAACAATAATATTACATGTATTTTTATTTTACTCTATACTTTTGAATGTATTGATTATTGATCTTAATTATAAAAGTGATTTAATTTTGTTTTCTTTCACCTGATTAATGCATTTTACATCATGAGAATATATAGTGTTGTGAGTAGCATTAACATTATTCTTCATGTAATGAGATGAATGTTGACAATTATATTGTTGGAAGTAGAAAGTGGGGGAAAGGCGTTTTTCCAAAAGTTGGGCCGTAAGTTGTATTGGGTTCAGATTTGCATGTATTACAACGACCCACACTTTGTTGCCCACTTCTGCAAGAAATCAACTCGACTATTCACGGATTGTTATGCCGTGGACCCAGGTCCACCTTGCAAGGTAGACCCTTGGGTCTACATTCACATACACTATACTCTACATTCACATACACTATATTGTACATTCACACTTTGTAAACTCTACATTCACACATTACATGATTATATGTTTAGTAACTATATTACCACTGTTATGCATTCACACATTCAAAACTCTATATTCACAGGTCCTGTACTCTATATTCACAACTTAAGAACTCCACATTCACACATTACAAGGCTACAAGTTGCTAGAACTTCTTAACTCTATTACATATTCACACATGCATAACTCTACATTCACGATTTCTATACTCTACATTCACACTTTGAAACCTCTACATTCACACATTTTTGGGCAACTCTAATTCAGCAATGTGTTTACTAATTTAAAAAAAAAAAAAAAAAAAAAAAGAGACAAAACGACGTAGTTTTGGACCCAGGTCCACCTTGCAAGGTGGACCTGGGTCCACGACATAATTTGCCACTATTCACAGACGCGTCTACCACAACTGTAACCATAACCATAAATAATCCTATCATTTACTGTGTGCAAAATCGGCCGACATTTATCGCTATATATATATTTAGGTTCTCATGGATTTTAATAACTCGAGTGGTCCGAATTAACAATACCCGATAAGATTAAAGAAATTGACAAGTAGAATTAAACAAAGAATATGGTAATAATGAGATAATATGAATAATTACAGAGATAATATTGTATTAGAATTGTGAGAATTGTGTGATAACAAGACAAGTATGTTCTTAAGACAAGATGTGTCTTAATGAGACATAGAGGAGTGTTTTCATACCCTCTTTCGGCCCTAACCACCTCCGAAAAGGAGGTGTGTTGTTGCAACGACCTTGAACCGTGCTTGATGCCGAAAAGACCGCGTCAACCTGATGTCCCGTGCCTCAGCCAAGTCCTGTACACGGTCGAGATGACCCCGCAGAAAGGTCGACCGAGATGACCCCTCGCGGAAGGATCAGTTGAGTTGACCCCATGGAGGGGTCGGTCAAGATGACCCCTCGGAGGGATCGGCCAAGATGACCCCGCGGAGAGTCGACCAAGATGACCCCGTGAAAGGGTCGGCCAAGACACGGGCAAGCTTAGCCCAGTTTGGCTCGGCCGAGGCTAAGCTCGGCCAAGCCCGGGGACGGCCGGGATAGATTTTCGGGTCATTCCCGATGCTTGAATATGATTCCGTCTGTGTTGATCTTCCATGGGTCCATTTACGATTTATCCATCAGGTTCATATGAGAACCTATATTAACATGTGAACCTGAAAATCAATTGGACCCTTTATTTATAATAGTTAATGATGTATGTCATCTATAACAAAATGCACATACGTAGTGATCTTTTATAGGAAGTTATTGGTAATAAATCAAGTAGTGTACAGGTTGTGAGAAGTTTGTTGGTGAATAATTGTATGAATATCGGTAATGCAATTTTATTCTTCCTTAAGACCAACTTAAATGATTCATCGTATTTAGTAAAATCTTAATCAATAATTAGTTTAAGGCGGTCAGATTTAGACAACCAATAAGTTACATCCTTTTATCCTTTATCTTCTTGGATTGCAAAATAAATTTCATCTAAAATACATATTTGAATAATGATTGTGTTTGGTTGACATGTTTAGCTATCTACGGAATGAGTATCAAAGTCATTGTTATTGTTTGGTTGACAGGTTTTTAGAATATTACTATGACTTTTGATTACCCATTAATTGCAAAACTCATTCCCTAATAAAATAAGGGTTTCATCCCCTTTCTCCTCAACCACTTCCCCAACTATTAATAATCATTCACATTCCGCCCAACTACCAAACATACAAAATACTTTCACCAAAACCCATTAGTATTACCAAGTATTTGATACCCATTCCGATTTCGATTCCATGTGCGAACCAAACACACCCCTAATCTTCTTTTTTGCCAAAGACTTGTAGTCAAGCGGCATAGTTGTGGCTCTCCCAAGTGAGAGATCACAGGTTCAAACCCCAGTGAGCGTTGACTCTTTGTCTTTTAATAGATTAAAAAATTATGTACGAACAGATACTGTATTGTAACGGAGTCGTACTAAGAAAAATCTCCTTCCCTTTCCATTAATAAAGTAATTAAATCGGTCTGACTGAGTGACTGATGAACTAAGAAAACCAAATAAAATTATAAAGCCAATAAAATTTTGAACTCGGCTAATTTTTTTTTTTGGTAAATTTATCAGGTCTTTCTCCATCTGTTTAACGATCCAGGTCTACCCGCGTTCACTCCGAGAGGCACGGGAGCTAGTCCAGGGGGAATCGTAACACGGTTACTTTTGTACATTAGAGCAACCCCATCAACGCATAAAATGTAGTTTTTGGAACAGTGTTTTGCTTATTTGGAAGAAAGAGAGTGTAGGAGAGAGAATGGGGTGAAGCGTCTGCTAATTTAGAGATATTAGAACAGTAAAAGGTTTGCGAAAATCGAAGGAGGAGCTGTGCTATGCGCGTATTGCGCACAGCACGCGCCCGCTGGGCGCGTCAGGCGCGCCTGACAGACTGTTCAGTTTCTTTTTTTTTTTTAATCAAATTTGCTTTCTTTATTTTTTTTCCCCATTTTCTCTTTCATAATCACACTCACAAAAACTTCTCAGTTACCGCGAAAAAACTCCATTGATAAGGATGCTCTTATTACTCATGACTTTTGGAGTCTTTGTCAACAACTACATTCCTATTTCCTTGTACTGGTGATTTGACATTCACAAAATTCATGGCTCCAAGTCAATTACAAGTACTCTATTCGTACGCATTTCTATAGTTTGGTCATAGAAGCAGCCATGATTTTCCATGCCCAAATGTGAAATGAAGACCAAGAATAAAAAACCTAGAAAATTCTTTTGGATACAATCATACCACAAGATGCCTTCATCATAAGATCTTGATACTTGACATGATCTGAAAAGAAAATAATCTTAGGTAACCTATCATAGTATCATCATTTATATCCTAACCTAATGTGAACAGAAAATAATATTAGGAACATACAAGAGTCAACATATAAAATTAGTACAAGACAAGCACGAGATTAAGGTAGGACGACGATCGCAACGTAGTAATCCCAAGGGCACCAACGTGTGGATCGACCTCGTGTAAATGCACCACAACAAGGAATTCTAGGACGACAAACTCTGAGTATTACTCCACAATCTTTTGTCGAGCCGATGTTAGATCGCGAATTTAAGCCAGACGACTTTCCTTTAAATCAAAGCTCTAGGTACTTTTCCATTACTTAAACATTCTATATTTAAATTGGGTTTTTCAAAAAAAAATATATTTAAATTGCATGAATGCACAACCATTAAATTTCAACTTTTCTAGATAACGACTCGTGACTTACTCTGATACCAATTATTAAATCAAATCAAGCACTTACCATACACCAAAAGTTATAATTAGTACATAACAAATGTGTTCTTTATATTTACGTAGTAATCGTCGCCACTTTTGGAGTTACCCATTCAGGCTCAACCCAACATAACATATGGTATGAAGAACATTTATGAAATAAAGTGAAACACACACCAACTGCTACAAAAATTAACTCCATATCTGAAAGAAGAAACTTGAAGTTGGCTTATTATTGTATCACAGGCAGGAAACTATTGTAATATCAGATCAAAACTTCTACATATATTACTCCCTAATAAATTAGGGAACTTCAATTCCTATAAATTGCATGTTCACTGTCATATTACTCCCAGCTTCCTATATTAAGGGACGTCTATATATATGTACTTCATTCAAAAGCAACCAAAATCCTTGGCCTGTCTGCTCGAATAGATTCAACCGAACATCGAATAATTAATCTCATCTTGTAAGATGCATGTGAAAAGTTTAGTAAGGGACTAGGGTCTTCCCCGTTTCAAGCAGCAAGAAGGGCACTTGTATTGCTGTATAATCTCAGCTTTTGCCGGCGTCATCTTCACACATTTCCCGTGAAACCATCTCTCGCAGACGTCGCACCCAATCCAGAACTCATCGGCGTTGTAGTTTCCTCCGCAGCTCCCACATAGCGTTTCGCCGTGTTCTTCTTCATCTTTTTCGCGACTTTTATTTGCCAGCTTCGACGAGTTTTTGGCCTGCCCTTCACTAGTTCTCTGCAAAATACAAAGGGATGGAGAATACGTAACCATAGAGAAGATGCCCTGGAGAAATACAGGGCAAGTTCGCAGTTGTACGTAGTCCATTGCTCTAACATCTTTCGTCTGCTGAATATGCATGATTTTGTAAATGTTAACCTCAAAGGTAGACATACAGGAAAAAAAGCATACGAAAGGCCTTAGGGTAAAGGATTAAAACTACAACATTGTCACACAACTAAGAGCATCCTTATCAGTGGAGTTTTTTTCGCGATTTTTAAGAGATTTTTGTAAGTGTGATTAGGAAAGAGAATGTGGGAGAAAGAATAAAAAGAGAAAAAGAAAAGTGAAAAAAAAATGCATTCTGACAACAATATGGTTTTCTATATACTTCACCTGCAACTCCTACAATATCTTTGATTTTGCAGGACTAGTTTTGCTCCATAATTTTCTACTCACATTAGTGTTGGTTTTCTTCCTCAAATTTTTTCTCTGACATTAACCTTGCAATAACTACTGATATAGATGCCCTAAGGGTATCTTTGTCTTGTAATACTATTTCATTCTAAAAGTGAGTCATACTTTCACATCATTGAATTTACAATTTATTTACTATTTCTTTTACATTTCTACAATACTCTTTCACTTTTAAAAGTGGTCTCACTTATCTCATTTGTACTAAAAGATGATAAGTATTAGACAAAACTGAGCGGAGTAACTAAAGCATAACTATTTGTTCTTATTTACCGCAAATAATATAATAACAAAATAATAATAATAATATAAATAAATAAAAATATAGCAAAAGGCCTTGTGGTCAAGCAGCATAGCTGTGGCCCTCCCAAGTGAGAGGTCACAGATTTGTGCTTCAGTAGGCTGCTGTATGTATGAACAAATACTACATTGTAACAGAGTCAATAGTATTAAAGCAAAAGTACAAATACAAAATATAAAAGGCTGCTAGGCCTTTGTACTTGCTGCTTTCAAAATAAGAAAGTTTGCAAGCCACAGATTTAAGAAAGTTTTTCAAATTACAAAAAAAAAAAAAAAAAAATCACTGAATTTCAGGGATGGGTTAGCCTAATCATGGACTTAAACAATTATTAGTAGGTGCATAATCCAGGAAGTAGGATCAAAAGTACAATTTTTTTCGCCTCAATGTCATCCTTTATTATTCATCTGTTTCATCGGTCTCATTTTACATGTTTAGTTACTATTCATTAGTCAAAGTCACTGTTTTTCTTTGTTTTTTTTTAGTATTTTTTGTTATTTTTAAATTTAATTTTTTATATTTAATAGTATTTTTAATGTAATGTTTAGATACATAAATTTTATGAACTATACTAATACTAAATTTGCCAATGACCTTGTAGTCTAGTGACACGAAGTGGCTGTTCCAAATGAGAAGTTATGTGCTTCAGTAAGTTGAGAAAATTGATATGAACAGATACTAACTTATAACAAAGTTAATAGTACTCAAATACTAATACTAAATTTAATATTATGAAAATTTTGAATTGTAAATAACAATAAACACAAAATGAAACTGAAGAAGTATTTACCTTTGTGCTTCCTCGAGATTTGTTTCCACTATCCGCATTAGACTTGTCTTTCACCGGATTTTTTTCCAGCACAGCCTCAAATATGGTAGGCAGATCATTTATTAAGTTAAATAGATGTCTCCTGTTAAACAAGCTACAACGTTAAGTGCTAAACTTGATTTGTGAAAAAGAAAGTGTTAAGAGTTTCACCATTTGAAACATAAGGAAGAACATATGGGTCATGAGTTATGCTAGTTATAGTACATGTGTATTATAGTGTGCATGCAGGTTTTTGTTTTTTTTTTTTTTGGTGCAATGGATGCATGGCGCCACCAACTTTAACTCGCAACAGTTCTCTAAAGCATTATAGTCCAGTTGAGTAAGCTTGACACTATCACCTGATTGTCTACCCGTAGTGTATTAGTGTCAAGAAGGTGTAGTGCATTAGTGTCAAGAAGGAATAAAACAAAGTACCTGTCGTTTTGGGTGAGATGGGCTCCAAAGTAGAATGCAACAGATAGCAACCAACAATCACTGTGGATAGCAACAAGTGAAAGCCAATCTCTGCGGTTCATGCCATCCCTGGCAAAGTTTATCCCAAGAACAGGCTCTGGAAGCTCCGGTGGAACTTCCTCTGCCGGAATGTTCACTTCCCAGGTTTCATTTTGATGTCCGTACAAGCACAAATTCTCCTTCTCTATAACACATCATTATATAACAATTGCACAAAAGCATCTAAAACTGCCATTACGCATAAACTACACAGATCAGAGATTAGCTTAGCAGAAACAAAGCTCTATAACAATGCAACGCAAATAACAGAATTATAACTAATGATCGATACTTCATCAAATTTCAGTTGGAAATTAAATTTGATCAACAATTCTATCCTGATTAGCTTTACAACCTAAGATGATTTAATTAAAAAGCAGTAAAGAAACGGTGAGTTCGAATTAAAGTTTACCTGGATCGCACAGACCGTAGAACTCATCCACATCTGGAAGAAGGAAAGCAGTAGAAATTCAAACAAAAATTGGGGAATATTTACACGAAAATGTTCATGAATGGAATTACCGTAGGTTAATGCCCGGAGAATCCCGGAGCGACGGGCGCTGAAATCCTTGAAGATCTCCTCAACGGTTCGACCCATTTCTGCATATATCGATCCGAGATCTCAAAAATGCAAAAAGAAAATATGATATGATTGCAGTGATCTGATAGAGAGAAAGAAATGAATTGAATGAATTGTTAAAGTCCGTATAATTCGAATTGGTGATCTGAGAGACACTCGATCCCAGTATACGTGTGGTGCATGAAATAGAAAAATAAGAAATCAAAAACAAATAACAAATATAACACTTGTGTAAGACCGTCTCACATGTCTCAATTTGTGAGACGTTATCGGATCTTTGATTAATGAGTCGAATCTTTTAACACAAATTTTTGCCATAACAAATAACAAAGAATGTGCTGCCAAAAGACCTTGTGGTCAAGCAACATAATTGCATAATTGTCGCTCTTCCAAATAGGGTGAAAAACTATGTATAAACAGTAAAATACAAATTTAGTTAAATTAAGTAATTACAAAGTTACAAGTTGGACGTAATCTTAGTGGGAGTAGCCTATTATTGGACTTCTTAATTTAAGTCGGTCGGCTATAGACAACCTAAACTGGTTAGGCCAGCTAAAATCACAAGACATAATTTATTCAGTACATACATTTAAGTAGTAGCTACAAATTTTTGTGACCACTCTAGATACAAAATATATCTACAATTTTTAAAAACAGTCAACAATGTCGATCCATATTGTTTACCAGATACAAGTATACAACTATATAGACTATTTTATATTGTACCAAGTATTATTAACATCAGTATGAAGTATGCCCATCATGTATACTATGTATAATTGTATATGATATTATCTACCGAGGATATCCAAAATAATGGGATATTTTTATCTTGAACAGTATCATTTAGTACAAAAAAGACAATATCATAGAGGATAGAATATGCATAACTCCAAAAAACAAGTGGCTTTAAGATAAGGGGCGGAGATGGAGGGGTAGAGAGAAGAATGGCGGCAGTTGTACTGAACCAGCTTCAACCAACCACTCTCAAGCATTCCAAGCAACCGCAACCGCAACCGCAACGGTTGGCAGCCGTGAGAGTGAACGCAACTTCCGGCAACGCCCAGCAGCTTATACAGTCCGGAACCGTACGCCCAATTCCGCCCAAAGATGCCGGCACGGCCGTGGATTCCGAAGGCTACATCTTGCTGGATATCCGGCCCGAATGGGAAAGAGTCAAGGCCCGAGTTTCGGGCTCTCGCCACATTCCGTTGTTCGTCAAGGACCCGGATAATAGCCCCTTGGGTCTGCTCAAGAAATGGGTGCATTTCGGTTATATTGGGCTGTGGACGGGCCAGAATATGACCATGATCAACCCCGAGTTTTTAACGCAAGTAGAGACACAGATTCCTGACAAGGATTCCAAGATCCTCGTAGCTTGTGGTGAAGGATTGAGGTGCGAATTTTTTTATTAACATTATAATTTTAATGTTATTTTGGTGACAGAAGAAAATCTTAGTCACTAGAGTGTGTATAATTAAATTTTATCTTGTGATCCTAACTTAACTGCTTAAATCAAAAGCGTCAATAAGCGGTTGGAAGTAAAAATTTAAATTATTAATTTTTTGTTATTATTGGTTATTATATATAATTTCATGCATGTGTATAAGGTTTTGATTTTGGTTGATTACATGCATATAGGTCTATGATGGCTGTTTCAAAATTGCACAAAAGTGGATACGCAAACCTGGCATGGCTGGCCGGAGGGTTTAAATCCGCCGACGATAGCCATTTTCCGGCGGTCGAAGGGCCGGAGAAGTTGCAGTATGCCACGGTCGGAGGTGCATCGTATTACTTCCTTCAATTGCTTATTTTACTTCGAGCTGTGGGGAAGAATGATTGATCCAATAATGACTCTTTTTTGTGTATTGAATTTGATCTAAATTTTATAAGCAAAATTTGACTCTTACTTAGAGAAGCCCAATTGCTCTTCCTGAATCGTATCAGCAGAGTTTTTTTTGAATTGTAGTGATGAATAACCTATGCAAATAAGTTATATCATTTGATATAAATTGCATTTTATTTATTTAAATACAGAGAGTACATATATGCTTATTGGCATAGTCCATATTCTGCAAATTGCTTGATCCTGTTCAATCTATTACAACTTACAAGCACACTCAAACAAGATTATAAGTATACTGCTACTTCATTCCACACAGACTAGGAAGATTGGAAACCAAACAAACAAAAAAACATTATTTGACAAAATCAAAAGACATGAGTAGTTTGACAGAGGGATACTTCTGCCCCTTTTGATCATGGAGTGTTACAGCGCGAACACCGGTTCTCAGCTCAGAAACAGGCAGACAAGTCTGGCCTCCAAAATCATCAATCTCAGACATATCATATTCGTGAACTTCAATTCGAACCAATGCAAGTTCAGGAACAGTGAGAGGGAACTCGAATTCCTCGTCCCATGTTGGAATCCAGTTATCCTCAATTGCCTTTGTTTTCTTCATTGTTGAATCTGCTGGAACTCCTGCAATTCCAATCTGGAAATACACCAAACCAAACCCATTTATTTTGCATTAAAAATCTGTTCTTTATTGTTCATCTTCTGCCTTTAAACACTGTTTTATGATTAAACTCCAAAGTTAAAATTAAAGAGCAGCAGGAAATTAATGTACTGTCAACCTTAACATAGAAGTCTGGGGGAGAATGAAAGTCGAAATGTGTTCGTTTAAAATCCAGATGCCACCCTTCTCCCATGTATACTTTCACCTGATAATCGCGAAGAATATGAAATCTAGCAAAGAATTTGCAGGACTAAACATGAGAAGGGAAAAGATTCACTTTTCTGTTATGTACCTTTAATGTTGTTTTCACAGGTAAGAGGTTTTTAGGATCATGGACATCATTAGGATTTAGTAAAAGTTCTGGTTTTTTCACATAACCACACCCTCCATTTGCTCTGAACATTCCTTGCATCAACCAAAGTGGCCTACCATATCCCTGGCAACCAAATCGCGTTTACTAATTGGAGAAATTTTCCATTTTTTTCTCGAGTAAGAATGTGAAACTAAATAAAATAAACCTGCATGTTAAATGCAACCATCTGAGCTCCATGGATCCATCCAATTAAGGGGTTGTAGTTTGAAGAATCGAAACGTATGCCCTTTGGATATATTCTCAGCATATTTCTCTGGGTGAACCTTGAAGGAGATTATCAATTATCATCAGTTCATTTGAAAGCAGATAGTATTCGTTTCACAAAATGACGCAAAAGTTTAGTCTCTCTCACCTGATAATTTCTTTGCCATGTGTCAGGACAATACTTTCAAGCTTTTCTTCGCTTAAGCTAACACGTCGTACCTTATCAGGATCTGCATTTATCCACTGCTCGACTTTACCCTTAGTTTTCCCGCCCTGGATTGCAATCAAACGCTTGTATTCGGGTGCAGCATTTGGCGGCACACCATGATTTGAATGATGGGAATCGTCGTCTTCTGCACACTCATGATCTGCAGCATCCTCTTTGTTATTCTGAGACAAATATGATAATTGATAAATTAGTTTCGCAGAGCTGAAATTTTATACAAAACATAGTATACATTAATCCATATACTGAAGTACCTCATATAGGGCTTTGAATTTATGTGATAGGTCTGAAATTTCCTTTCCCCATGCATTTTCCTCTGAAGCACTTTTTGTGCTGTGGGAATTACTGTTATCTTTGTCTTTCAGAGACTTACTTTCCTGATATTCTACAGGTGGTTTTGTTGAAATTATTATTTTTCGCTTCAATGATTCCGGGGAAGGAAATTCTGTCAAACATTCTGATCCAGGAGCAAACAGAATGTCCCCGAACGTTTGAGAGACCATCTGAAATCAAACATCCACGAAATCAAGCAGACCTAAAAACTCAACCTAAAAGTAAAGACTAAAGAGTAATTTGCAGATAGGCCAGCAGGCACTCACCTCTGCAACTTTAGCCTGAAGATCTGGAGTGAGGTGATCTTCTAGAGTAATAATAACTGGATATTCAGACGATATGAAAGCATGCTCCCGGATTGATTTCAAGCACTTGATGAGCTCCACTGGAGTTGTAAGTGTCCTGGAAATTGAAAACCCCATAACAGAAGATCACAAAAGCAGTCTGCAGATAGCTTTGACAATCTTAAGAAACAAAAAGAACTGAGAGCAGGATGAACCATTTTACCCTCCATGAAGAATATCAACATTGTCCTTGGAGGAATTAGGCCACATATCGAGTTCAATCACCCTAACACCGCGCTCCAGAGCTTTTATAATTGGCACGTCGCTGCAGTCGCTATTGAGCTGGTTCCCAGTTAGGTAGGTATTGTGGCTAGTGTATATGTAATAATGTGACAATGGAGCATTCATATCATGATGCACCTGGGATACCAAAAAAAACCATCACCACTAATGTGAAACAAACATCAGAAAACCTCCAATCTTAAAATTCTTAATCCCATTGTTAGATCAGTTCTCTCTTCTATATGTTTAGATTCCAATATAATCATAAACAAAAACTGCACATGTTGAGCGGAGGCCTAATGGGTTAAGTCCAGCAACAGATAGCTAGAGAATAGCGAACTGAGCACCAGGTAGCTCGAGAATTGCTGGGAAAGACCTGAAGGGCCAAGTCCAATACCAATGACTAGGGATTGCTAAGGGGAGACCTTAAGGGCCAAATCCAACATCCTGTCTTTCGAAATGTGACATTGGCTGCTATGTAAGTACAAGAAAATAAAATTGCGTCTTTGCTCGAGCAATAGTATTTGGCGTAGTGACAAGCGTTTGATGCTAACAAATGATATCAGAGCAGGAGTCGGGCATCGAGTGGCCTAAGCCCTAAAGGGCCAAGTCCAACACCGTGGCTTTCGAAATATGAGCTTAATCCTAACAGCACATATATCAGAGTAAATGCACAATTTGGATCAACTGATGATGATTGAAAGGAATTAAAACAGCACCTTATTAGCAGGGGGAAGAGGAGAGTTTGTCTCACTGAAAAGGTATCGAAAGAACGATTCGAGATTAAGCCCTTTGCTGTGATGAAACACATGGAGATGCTCAAGGGACTTGAGTGCAGCCTCCATTGCAGACTCAGCTTCTTCCTTAGAAACACTTTCTTCTCCCTGAACTTCCTTCAGGAACTTGTGCAGATGCTCCGCACTCATCATTCCGTTCTCCGAGAATCTGCCAAACAGGGCCTTGATCTCATCTGGTGGCTCAGCATCTCTCAGCTTGAACTTTCTCGAGAAACAGCAGATTCTGTAAGTTTGCTTTGACATTTTTTTTGTGGAGCTTCGGGTAATGGGATTCAGGGGAATTTGGGATGAAGATGAGGCTTTGATACTCCACAGTTCACACTATGATTGTTATAAATGTCTGTAGATGGATGATAGCCATGAAGATAAATTTTTCCTGTTGTTGTACTCTCTGATCCTTCCAGATCGATTCCCCATCATAATTCATAAAGATTGACCATTGCTGCTTTTAGTAAAGTGAGAAAATAAAAATTACTGTTTAAGCAAAACAAAAATTTTTAAAGTTACTGTTCAATGATTAAGGGTCCTAAAGTCGTGCTCTAGCAACAAAGCAGAGGTTACCGGATCCAAAGCTTAAAAAATTAATCAGAGATGATAAAGACTTTTGTCTGTATAATGTACAGATATGGGTAAAAATTGACGACTGAATGAGTTGCCGATTTATCATCTCTAGTGCTTTCGAACAGGAGTTTTGAGGGTCAGTAATAACTGCGGGGTTTCACATCATTATAAGAAAAAAAACAACTAAGAACTAAACTCAATTAAATTAGTCTTAACAACATTATTATAGTATACAGTAAGTGTGTGTGTATATATATATATGTGTGTGCGCGCGTATGTATATTCAATTAATTTTATGCATATAAAATTGTTAAAAATACTCATTGAATTAATTTTATTTTAGTTCCTCAATAATAATGATATTTTTTTTTTGACAATAATAATAATGATATTTATAATTTGATTCCTATTATCAATTCAATCGCTTTTGATCCAAAAAAATTTAAATTAATCACATTTAATTCAAAATGTATAAATATCTTCATATAAAGAAGTGTGAAGTTTAGGGTATACTTTGCCTTCAATTTATATGCCAAATAGATAACTTTAAAAGTTTTTGAGGAATAAAAGATAAGTAAACTATAGAAGTTGAAAATATCTAAAGCAATAATCTTGGAGTTCATGGTGGTGTTTGAGGCAAGAAATGACATCACAATTCACAAGCAATACAAAGGCAACCACTGATGAGTTGGATTTTTTTGCTCAAAAGCTTGCATGAATACGGACAATATAATGTATAGTAGGTGAAATGGTCCAAATATTATTAAATTGCATCTACTCTACCCTAACTAACTACTCAAAGTTAAGATCACTTTGGCCAATAATTAACACCACTAATTTAATCCATTTATATTTACAATTTTATTATATTTAATATTTCATTTTGTATTAGTTCACAAAGTTTATATATTCGAGTGGAGATTTAACGGACCCAATTAAGAATCATTTCATCGAAACATTACACTGATTGTTATGTAAATATAAGAAAATAAAGTTACATTCCTTCAAAAAAAAAAAGTTACACATTCACTAGTAGTTATAATTGTTGACAAAGTATTAAATGTTTAATCTAACAACTAGTACAAAATTAAAGCAAGCATATTGTGTAGTTGAAGCTGATATGAAAAATTTATTACTCCGTAGTAATAATAATAATAATAATAATAATAATAATACAATTAAATTTTTTCAAATAGTTGCGTTGCTTATTTGACCCTTTTCTTTTAAATTTATTTTATAAATATTAAAGAAAATAGGTAAAGAAATAAAGAATTTAATTTGTTAGTAAACATGATAGTTTAAATGGGATGGATGAAATAGTTGTTAAATGAACATAATATCTGAATGTCATATCAATCTTAGAATTTGAGCACATGATATTGGGTATAACATGTTAAAAGAGTTTAATGTAATTTTTAATTTACATGTTCAGTTGTTAGTTGTTACTTTGATTTTAGAAAAATAAATAAATTTGATGACTTAATTATTATTTTCAAATAAATAAATATTGTTTTTGTTTGACATTTATCCCTTTAATTACTTTAAATTGTTTATTTTGTTTTATTTAGTTAAGGGGTTGATTAATATTCCTAAGATTAAGATTAACCAAAGTTAGATCTTGGTGTCTAAAGAGACAAATTCAATAACAACTTTATGAGAAAGTTGTTTTTATGCCATACACTAACCCCAAACCAATCATTTTCCAACACATGCACAACGTTTGTAGTTTTTCTCACTAATTTATTTTTCACTTTCAAAAAATAAATTATTGAGAGAAACTACAAACGTTGTGCATGTGAGCATAAATATAATATAAACATAAATATGCAATCCAACTATTAGCTTAGACTTTTAGTTGAGATGGAGCACATGCTTTAATTTGGTATTAGAGCCACTCAAAAGATCATGGGTTCGAATCTCCGCTCTCTCTTCTTGGAATGAATAAACACACTCTATTTCTATATCTCAACTAGAGATAACTATTACATAGTTCATTTTTTATAAATGGCATAGATAACTATTACATAGTTCATTTTTTATAAATGGCATATTCATCAAATTTTTGATAGATTCGTCATTTTTGATATTTTGTCAATGATTTGGACTTTGGAGCTGAGCAATGTTTTGCTCCAAATCACTAAATTTGCAAATACGGCAAAATGTAGTGTTTGTTGTTGGCATTTTGGAGAATTAGGAATGAATAAACACACTCTATTTCTATATCTCAACTAGAGATAACTATTACATAGTTCATTTTTTATAAATGGCATATTCATCAAATTTTTGATAGATTCGTCATTTTTTATATTTTGTCAATGATTTGGACTTTGGAGCTGAGCAATGTTTTGCTCCAAATCACTAAATTTGCAAATACGGCAAAATGTAATGTTTGTTGTTGGCATTTTGGAGAAAGATAATTCATTATATATATATATATATATATATATACCTCTTCAAAGGTTCCTCATCTACCAAACATCTTTTTATAAATAACTGATATTAAAATCACTAACACAATCCGCTAACCGTTAATTGTCAAACAAAGTCATATAGTGTTATGTGAGTCTTTTTCAATTTAATATGGTCAATAAAACTTATAGCTAGTAAAACTATGTGATAAAATATATGTATCAAACCTTTTATAAATATACGTGCACTTAATTTACGTACTGTTCCGGGCTGGTCCTATCATTTTGTAGGCCCGGGACAAAAACAAAACTAGGGTCCTTAATATATGAAATTAAAAGATTGTATGAGTTAATGGAAAATAATTAAATGATAATTTTGAAGTTTTGCATACATATAATTTTATTAGCCTTAGAGTGGTGCGGACAAATTTTTGTATGGACCATGGTCCACACAGTGCTATGTGCACCATAACAAAAAATACATTTTTAATATATTAAAAGTACATTATTTGTGTACTCAATGTACATTATACAAAATAATGCATTTTTAGTACTCAAATAATATACTTTTTTTTTAATACAATGTACATTTTTTATATACTAAAAGTACATTATTTGTATACTAAATGTACATAATTTTATAATATAGTCCACACAATTTGGAGACCATGGTCCACACAATAATAGTTGGAGTAGTGGCTATTCAAACTTTGGGCCCAATATGAAGTTTAATTATAAAATAATTCAATGTTCGCTAATATATTTATCTATTAACTAAGATAAGTATATCGTATGATTTTAATTATTTAGTGTATTTTAAAATTAATAAACAATTTTGAAGTCATGAATTCAAATATTTGCATAAGCAAGTTTTTTTTAACTTCATTAAAAAAATATTTAAAAAGATCAAACTAAGGACCCTCCCAACGTTGAGCTCAGGACAAGTGTCCATCTCGCCCCGCCCTCAGGGCAGGCCCTGGTATTGTTTGATTAATAAGTATGAGAACTCTTTCAAAAAAAAAAAAAAAGTATGAGAACAATGGGCGTGCTACTAATGCCATCAAAACAAGCATGAGGATGCATGGTTAATGGCGGTGGGGTCAAAATTAAAGAAGACAGTCACGTTCAGAAATTTTGAAGTCAATGATAAAGTAGTGGGCCTTGGCTGTGACAACCTTATTAAGACATCTTTCTTCTATATACAATGCAAACCAACATAAAATCAATCATTAAATTTAGAAATAAATGTCAAATAAGTTACTTTAACTTATTATTTTTTTTTAAAAAAAAACTTTTTATTTTTT
Organism: Ipomoea triloba; assembly: GCF_003576645.1. Classification (NCBI taxonomy): domain Eukaryota; kingdom Viridiplantae; phylum Streptophyta; class Magnoliopsida; order Solanales; family Convolvulaceae; genus Ipomoea; species Ipomoea triloba. The sequence goes on from NC_044930.1 coordinate 5,066,041, forward strand.
GTGTAATTGTGTCATTAAACTTAAAAAGTGTGTAATTAAATCATCAAATAAGCAAAATATGTGCACTTAGGACATTTTTATGATTTATTTTAATGCAATTTAAGTTAAAAACATTTCAATCTTTCATCACTATTAGTATGACTAAGGAAATTGCAATTCTGTTGGGGAATTTAATAATGTCACACAACGTAAGTATTAGTGTAGGCTGGATTAGAGATGTGTAGTGAGAACCCAACTTGCTAAAATCACCTTTTGAGATTGTGTTATTTTATTTTTAGCTTTTGATTAAAAAGAGATCTTCCATACTTGGCCTCTCGAGCAAAAGTGAGCAAGAAATGCATGGCAAACACAAATTGAACCAAACCAACAACACATGTAGCTCCCATTTATTTCACCTCCATAAGACTTCAAATTTCATTTGAAATGTTATCCTTTATAATGTAGGAGTCGAAGAGTTTTGAAAGCAATGTGGGACAAAAGCAAGTTACATTAAAGAAGTCTTTTCAAGAATGACTTTAATTTCCAGCAATTACTTGTTGCTATGTATGGCATCACAGATCGATATTAGTATATTACTCACTAAATATATTATATTTAATTTAAATTTTTATATTAACTTTTTATATTCAAAATTAATTTTCTTTTAAACATTACCCTTAAGATCCACGGTTGATATAGAATTTCAGACTTGACGATCAACAATCATTCCAATCTCTTAAATCATGCGGAGCCAACAAATTCAATTCAAACCAAAGAAAAGCATGCGGTTATTTCACGGCTCCAATCGTTGGATCAGATCGAAGACATTGTGTTTTCAATTCATGTGGGAAATGATAACACATTAAGTATTTTGTGTATTTAAGAATGAGATGATTGGGATAAAGATTTGCGCCCGGAAATCGTTATGGGTAATGGGATAATTAGAGGGCTGCACAAAGAGGAATAATATAAGCAGAATGAATGCTCATCTATATTTTATCAATCCCTCATCAAACTCCTCATATCAACAGCTGCAATTGCCATCAGGAGATTGGGCGGCAATTGATTCATCAGATCAGGAAGAAGAAAAGGAAGGTATGAAGAACAGGGCAAAAGATCTGGTAAGAGCTCTGAAGATTAGGTCATGGATGTTGATTGGGTTCTGCAAGAGAGCCTGGTACAAATTGCGCTACCGTTTAAATTTCTAAATCTGTAAATAAAGCGCCATTAAACACAATATGTCGTTGTATTCATAATCCTATCCTTCACTACTTCTATGATCACTGCTTCTCTATGTTTAATTTCTTTTTAGCTATGTGTCTTTTTAAATTATCATTAGTTTTATTTGGTGATTGAGTCTTGCAATTTGAATGTCTCAAAAAAAAGAGGAAAAAAAATGATTATGTTTATCAGGTGATAACGTGAATCATATATATGATAAATGAATAATAAAATAAGAATTCGGTATGCAATCGAAATCCCAGCTGAAATGATATTTATAATCAAAGATTTTAGGTTGAATGATAAGGATTATTTACCATGTAGTAGAAATTACAACATTATTCCATTCTTACTTTGCATGCACAAACATATTTTTGAACGTTTATATTGTAAACGTTAAGTGTTTTAAATATGGTGATGGTTGCTCAAAGGGACAATTCTCAATAAGATTCTTTTACTTGCACCGCTTTTCATATAGAATTGTAATGCATATGGGCTTGGGGTTTATTTCGGGCTTGTTCGGTGATCTTGACTTGTTGCATGTCTTAGGGTAAAAAATCATATATGGTTCATATATATCATATTTAGAGATCGGATTATTTTACTTAAAGTTTATTATATTTTCATCTTCTTAAACCTTGATGATCAAAGTAGTTTAACCTTGATACCTCGGTAATTTTAAACTTTATTTTCACATTATACCTACTTAATATATAAATGTATATTCGAATAGTTACAAATGGGGAGAAGACACGTGTGTTTGCCCCCTACATTATATCATGGTGTTGTTTTAGCATCAAATCTGTTGAACATAATTAACTATGACATCGGAATGACCATTGAGGATGTTGGATGAATTTGGTCAAGCTTCCAACTCAGCTGATTGTCTCATTTAACGTTGTCTATTGATGGTTCTGTCGAGCTCTAGGTCAATTGCTGAGCTAATTGGGAGGACCAATGGTAATTCATCCCAACACCTACTCAATATATTTTGGCATTAAGCTTTTTCTTCTTGTTTTTTTTTTTAAATTATTTTCAACCCTTAGGCCTCGAAAATATTTAGACTAAGGCAATCTACTCTATATTAGAATGTGGTTTGTTTGATATCATGACACCTTTGGTGGCCTTTAGTATGTATATGTTTTCTTTGAGTAATAAAATGATCATGTTCTAAAAGGAACATGTTGTGAGACTGGAGTTTTAATTTTGTATTCTTTACTAATTATTATATCTTACTATTATTATATCTTACTATGTTAGAGTATTAGACAATATTGTTATTTGATACAAAAATAATTATAAATAATACTATTCTTTCTTAAAAGGTTTATCTAAAAATTGTACACATGACCTCAAAAGTGAATATATTTTTCATAAATTGTAACAATTAGGTTTGACTATACTATGTGTAAAAGGTATAAATTATTCCATGAAATTGAAACCAAATGATGAGGTTAGCCAACTTTGCAGTACATATTCAATTCCATTCCTAACAAAATTTGTGAACCAAACTGGACATAAGACATCATAGATGCTATAGAATATTGAGTACCAATCTCTAGACAAAAAATAAGATTTGAATCCAAAAGAAGCCAAAGTGACTTCTTATTATGGATTCAACTAATTAACAACTTCTAAAGTATAAAGATAAAATTTTTGATAGGAAAGGTTTAAAGAAAATAACTACTTTAATTCAATTCTAATGGGTTGTAGATTGTATAAGAATGGTTATGAGTTTGAAATAAACTGACAACGTATTATAACCAATCATTATTATGTGGTCATACTATCAAATAATGTACATTCAGTACATAAATAATATACTTTTTGTTATGACCTACACAACATTGTGTGGACTATGATTCATACAATAATTTGACACTTATAACGGGTTGGACTAAAATATGCCAGCCAAATTTAGTGATATGTCAGAATTTGAAAAAAAAAAAAAACAGAATTTACATAATTACAATCTTAGTCATGTTCTAGTCCCACAAAAAAAAAAATGATAAAGAAAAACTTTGGATCCGCAACAACCAAACGAACCCTTATCAAACAAAGTCCCCATCCAACCCGTTGAAAACAAGGAAAATGCCAGTTAGACCTCACACTTTACCAGGCTGTTCCACCATACTAATTGCCAATTTCCATTTCATGCCCCTAAAATGATTATTGCCTTCAGTTGTACCATCGTTTAAAATGACATCATATATTAATCCCAATGGAGTAAAGTGGCACCCAATAAAAAAGCATGGAAGAAATATAATAATAATAATAATAATAATAATAATAATAATGATGATGATGATGATGATAATTAAAATTTGTAATAAAAAAAGGGTCATACATCTTGCTTCTTCCTCTTTTTTATTTTATTTTATTTTTATTAAAAAGACAATATCCTACATGATATATCTACAATTTGTAGGGAATTCTTACAAATTTTGAAATAAAACACCTAAAAAAATATAGTCTAAATAATCAACGAAAATTCAAAAGTTGTGAATCACACTTTTTAAAACAACTAATTCGTTTCCCTCGAGAGTGCTATGAGCATTGAATCATCAATTTCTCATAAGACAGTAATGGATTACACGTAAATATTTGAACACGTAAATATTTGAATACTTAAATATAAACGTTTCACAGAACTTGAACAAAGGCACACTTTGTAATTTCAATATGAAGTGTTGGAAGAATAACGAGAGAAGAAGACAGCATTTTGAGGGAGAAAAAAAATCATAATTTAGAATTTTCAAAGAGTTTTTTTTTTTCCCACATTATGTCCAACACAAAGGGATTATAAGAAAATGAATTCATTTTCATTCATGACATTCAAAAATCGAATTTAAAATTCAATTATGTAACTCTCATAATTGTCAATTTAATCAGATTAAATATGATGTTACAAAGTTAATTCTTAGATAAATTGGATTTACTCATAATTAAGTCAACAAACTCCAATACGTCGAGAGCGCATACGAGTCTGAGCTTTTTGGGCTTATTTTGCACCCTTACATGCGGAATAGTCTATATGCTATACAATTTAAACTCCTTAAAAAGGTTGAATTATATATATACTGATGCAAACTCACACCCATTCCAATGTGGGACAAATGCTACTCAAGCCTTCTCAATTCCATTTTTCTCAACTCAAATAGATATACTTTGTTAATCAATTTATCATTCACTCATGAGCTATTTTGAGCGTATAATATATCAAATTAAACCTCTCACTTTATGAGAACTTGAATCTACTTCGACCCAATCTAAATCGAAAGTGATCTACATTGAAAATTATACCACAAAATGATCATATTAAATGTCAATTATAACTAATTTTTATAACACAATCTATAATACTATTTACATATTGGAAGAATTCAATTATATAAGCCCTGTTTGGCAACATACTTAATAAGCCAATTTTGGTTGGTTTGACTGGTCAATAGGCTGCTTTAAAGTTCTATTTGGTAAAACTTATCTTAGTGTTTATAGCGTATTTTAAGTTACAAATAAGTTATAAACTATGTTTGGCAAATTATACCGTGCACCATGGTGCACATAGCAATGTGCACCATGTACCTAAACGACGTCGCTTTGAGTATTATAAACTAATCGTCCATTTTTTTGGAAATCACGTTTCCCGTTTCGGCCTGTCTGTATTTATGTAAATATTCTGTGTATTCCAGGCAATCATTCTGTGTATTCTAGGCAACCGTTCTTTGTATTCTAAGCAACCGTTATGTGTATTCATGTTAGTAACACATGTTGTGATTTGTTTGTGCATTCGAATGTTTAGGAGGATGAGTTCTGTGTATTTTGTGTCAATATTCTGTGTATTCATGTTATTAACACAGGTTGTGATGTGTTTGTGCATTCGAATGTTAGGAGGATGAGTTCTATGTATTTTGTGTCAATATTCTGGGCAAACATTCTGTGTATTTTAGGCAAACGTTCTATGTATTCTATATAATGATTATGTGTATTATAGATGAATTCCTTGGAGTCATTCGCGTCCACTAACATCTGTGTATTTTGTGTCAATATTCTGTGTATTTTGGGCAAACATTATGTGTATTCTAGGCAAACGTTCTGTGTATTCTAGATAATGATTATGTGTATTATAGATTTATAGATAATGAATTCCCTGGAGTCATTCGCGTTCGCGTCCACTAACACCGAAACGACGTCGTTTTACATACGTGGTGCACATTGTTATGTGCACCGTGGTGCAGGGTATAACGATTGGCTCTGTTTGGTAAAACATGAGGAGTTAAAATTAATAGCTTATTTTGAAACCCTACCCAAATAGCGTTTTGAAATAAGATCTTGGTTTTTTTAACCTTTTTGTTGTTTATCTTTATTAATTTACACAAAACTAACATCATCTACCCTTTATTAATAAATATCATAATATCTTAGTTTATCATTTTATGTCTTTTTACACATATCAACTAATTCAATCATTAATTTATCAAACATTTTATTTCAATTAGTTAACTTATTAGCTACTAGTTTTTTAGCTTTCAACTAGGCAAAACATAGCCTAAGTGTTTGGTAAAATGATTTAATGCATTAGCTTGTTTGGAAATAAGTCAAAATCTGAAAATCTTTTTTTTTTTTTTTTTGAAAACCAAAACATCATCATATATTAATATAAAACCAAATCCGAGATACAAACTGGAGGAAAAGAATCCCACACACTAAGACCAGTAGAAGAACCAGTCGCCCGAGCAAGTACGTGAGCAACATGATTCGCTGACCTTCTGACATGGCGAACAACACAGTCACCAATGCCTCTAGCAATCGACCTACATTGCTTAATAATCAAACCCTCATACGAAAAGTCTAAAGAAGAGGAATGAAAAGCATTACAAAAACTCAAACAATCCGATTCAAGAATGACTGATGATAGACTACCATCCTTAATCCAAGTAAGAGCCTGTCAGCCACGTATGGATCATTCACACAGCATATACGGCCCCCACATGCAGCCACAAATTTACCATCGACATTTCTAATCACAGCCCCAAACCCAACTACATCATCAAAAATTGCCGCATCCACGTTACACTTGAGTTTACCAACCGGTGGAGGCTCCCAAAAACTCAAAGCTTGAGTCCCCCGCATCAAAGCAGTAGATACCCCCTGATAAGCTTGTTGCCATGCAACTAATAAATCATCCACCTGTCTTCTCAATAAGTCAACTGACCAAACTTTCCCATTCCATACATGATCATTCCTAGCCTTCCACACTGTCCAGCATCTCGTTGCCAATATAACTGCCTTTGAAGGATTCGTATCACACAGGGCGAGTTCACTCCTTGATGAATATCTGTAGTGCCCCAAAGCTCACACGCTAGAGGACATTCGCAAAATAAGTGTGTAATTGTTTCAATAGCAGAAGAACAGAACGAACAACCGCCTCCTATAACAACTCCCTTCGACTGCAAAATCTCAAGGACAGGTAAAATATTACGCAATGAACGCCATAGGAAGTTCTTAATGTTAGGTGGCACTGGGAGGCTCCATAGTTTATTCCACTCTGTAAACACCAGATTAGAACTTTGCGCCAAGTGCTGCCGAGTCAGAAGATTATAACCATGTTTGACAGTATAAGCACCTTTAAGATCTCCTTTCCAAAACCATGAATCCGCATACTGGGGCGAAGTTGGGGTTCGCAGAATCCTAACCACATCGTGTTCAACAAACAGATCCCGTAGCAGTTCCTCATCCCAGCAACCATTACTATCCAACAGATTACAAACACGGGTGTGACTCAACTCCTCAATACATGGCGTGTGAAGTGTAGAATCATCCTTGTCTGCTAGCCAAGGCCATCCCCAAACTAAAGAACCCTCTCCATTACCAATGCGCCGAAAAACTCCCTTCCGTAATACCTTCTAACCAGCCAAGATGCTACGCCAGAGATAGCTCGGGTTGTGACCAATATGTGCATCAAGAAAGCTTGAATTAGGGAAGTATTTCGCCTTTAAAACACGACTGACCAACGCATCAGGATTGATAAGCAATCGCCATCCTTGTTTCGCTAATAAAGCTACGTTGAATTCATGCAAACGTTTAAAACCTAAACCACCTTTGCTCTTGGGTATTGCCAGCCGAGCCCAACTCAACCAATGTATGCCACGGTAAGTAGATGATTTTGTACTCCACCAAAATGCATTCATAACTTTCTCAATTGCATCACAAACATTCAAGGGGAGAAGGAAAACAGACATGGTAAAAAGAGGCATAGCTTGAGCAATACTTTTAAGTAGAACCTCTTTTCCCGCCCTTGAAAGGAATTTCTGCTGCCAAGAATTAATTCTCTCCCGGATTCTCTGCTCAATGTAGCGGAAAACAGAAGTTTTATTACGACCAAGAAAGGAAGGGAGGCCAAGATATTTACCAAAATCGTCAGCTTGTCCTGAAAATCTAATAATAGTAGAGTTTTTGATTAGTTGATTGACCTTAATTATTAAATGATCATTTACCCTAGCAATCCCTAACATTTATATCTCTTTTGTTATTGTTCATCTGTCTTGTCCCTTTTCTTTCTATTCCTGTAATAATAATAATAATAATAATAGTAATAATAATAATAATGTTTTTCTTTCTTGTTGATTTCACTCATCATTAATTGTAATCAATAATAATAATAATAAATAAATAAGTAAGTAATTTAAGAGTTAATAAATTAGCACAACTGCACAATATGTTTATACCCTTATAGGCCATTTTACATACAATCAGCTATACGTAAACAACTAATTTAATAAAAAAAAAATTTACAACCAGCAAATAATATCCACTGGTCAAACCAACTTACTCAATCAGCTATCAAGTCATTTACCTAACACTTGCCTTAAGTCCAAAATCCAACACAATTAATAATCGGGTCACATTTGTGTGCGACTGTCTCACGGGTCTCAATCTGTGAGACGAGTCGGATCAACATAATTTGGATCATAAAAATCAACCAAAGACTAACTCATAACAATAACTATGACCCAAATTATGTTGAGCCAATCCGATAACGGATTAACGGATTAAGACCAGTGGGACGATCCCAAATTATGTTGAAGTTATATGTTAGTTATTTCCTAAAATATAAATATCAAATTTATAAAAATGTTTTGCATTATTATTATGATTGTTTGCAATAATTTAAATATCTAAAATCTAAAATTTTAATATAAAATACTAATATTGGGAACATATTTCAGAGCACGTATAGAAAATACTAATATTAATATATTTATAATCTCGTCTTAGTTGGTGTAAATTATACAAGTTTATATTAAATTTATTTCTTGAATTTCATTACAATGAATAATAACTTAAATATTTAAATGTAAATATTTTGATTATATATGATTTCTTGTTTATTAGTAAAATATCAAACATATATAGTCACATCACAGTATATTTGCTTTGTTAAAATAATAATTACTCAGTATAGCTTATTATATATAGGTGAGGATGAAATAGTATGTGATAGTTTATCTTATGTGGTCGAGAAAATATATGATCAGATAAACAAATTATAACTTTTATATTTAAATATATTATATTCACTTTATTTAAGAAATAACTCATATTCATTTTTTTTTTAAATAAAGACACCATTTAAAAAAGAACTTCAAATAAATATAAATATGAAAAAGCATTAAACTTTAAATAAATAAAAAAACACATTTCACATGAAATGGCCTTATACAAGATCTACTCTTTAAATAAATTGCCTAAAACTTACTATGAATGTTATTTAAATTTTAAAAATAATAATTACAAATTCAATAATAATAATAATAATAAATATACTAATTATTTTCTAACTAAATATAGTGAGGATTTTTTTTTTGAAAACTATATCTATATTTATGAAATAAAGTATAAATGTGATAAGTGCATATTATATTCATAATTAAATAGTAGATAAATATAATAACAGTTTTTAGAAAACCCTCTAAACGACTGAACGTATCAAACTGGCTCTCCTCCATTGCAGATTTCCCTACCCAGATTAGGATTAGTAGCTGAGGTCTGAGGACCCGTTAAAAACCCAAACCCGTTTATTTATCCGCGACCAACAACCTATAAACACGTTAAACTAATTTCTACCCGATTCGGATCAAGTCAAATCTGGAACTGGTTCGAATCGAGGGAGAAATCACATTTCTTCGTCGCCGGAGAAAATGGGGGATTTCAATCTCGCGCTGTTGATCGTGGCCATTGTGGTGTGCGTTATCGTCTTCCTCATCAACATCTATCTCCTCGTCAACTACCAGCACCCAGACGATGCCAACCAGGCCTATTTTCCTAAATTCGTCGTCGTTTTCGGCCTCTCCGTCGCCGCCATCTCAATCCTCATGCTGCCGGCGGATGTGGCCAATCGGCAGGCCTGCCGCCACTCGATTTACAACGGCGCCTGCAATCTCACCCTTCCGATGAAGGAACTCTGGCTCGCCATCTACATTGTCAACGCTGTGCTCGTTTTCTTCATTATTCCGTTCGCTATGTTCTTCTATGAAGGCGACCAGGACAAGTCCGTAAACAACATTCTCTCAGCCTTTGTTTTATTCACTAGGATGAGACGCTTATTAATGATTGATTTTATCATTTTTTTTTCTCTGTTAAATTATTCACAGGAGCCTTGGCAAGAGGATCAAGAGCTCTTTATGTTGGGTAGTGGTCACGGCAATTGTGTGTGCTCTCTTGCTTGGAATTTTATATGGTTAGCCTTTCTGTTAATATATTAGCTTTTGCTATTATTGAAGATAATGTGGATTTGGTTCTGGATGCAAATGTGACATAAAATTGCTTTAAGGATGGCCTGTTACCCTGTTATTATCTTTGAAGAGGAAAGGATCACATTTGAATTAGGCATGGAGTTTAACTAGACTAGACCAATTGACAAATTAAATGACCTACACTGAGATTCCTGTCCTGTGCCTCTGCTTTTCGGGGGGTGGGGGGGGGGGGTTATATCTGTATTTATAATATTGATTGATTCTTGAAACCTTGAGGGTATGGTGTGGCATAAATGATAAATTGATAATGTTGATATCCCTATGTCTATTAAGTAATTTGAAAAGTTTATCAAAATTGGGGACCTCTCACCCTTCTCAAATTTGTTGTTACCTTTGATTTCTAAAGCAGAACTGTAAAATGAGGGAATGAACTAAGGACACTTGAAATTAGCTTGCTGTGTATCAACATATATATGATGCTTCTTCTATATGCATATAGAAATTGTTGTAATATAGATTACTCTTGATTCTACACTCAAGTGTTTCACCTTAACTGTTTTAGGGCTTGTTGGGAAGGTAGACTTCACCGTGAGACACCTTTCCTCTGGTACTACTGCCTTCACGAACACATTTTCATTCTCTAGTAGCGAGCCATGTATTGGAAATGGTCTTCACCAGGTTGGAGAACTGTTTGTTACTTCTATTCATTTGTCATTTTATCATGACCTTGCTGTTCGGTAAAAGTAGTCATCTAGCCGGACCCTAGTAGATCTTATTGTTTCCTTATATTCTCCACCTATTCACAATTCATACATTCTGTAATTTGCAGTGCTCTGCATATTCTGCAAGTCCTTCATCTGAAAAGACCTGGACAATGCGCGCTACATTCCCTGAATATGTTGTTGCTCTGGCTACAATTGTTGGATCAGTGCTTTTCATGGTATGTACATGTTTATTGTATTTAGGAATATAATATTACTCTGCCCTATTGTTGATAACTGAGCAAAGTGATTTTACATCTTTTAGATGTTAGAACATTCTGACTTCGAAATTAAGCGAGGCCCAAGGCCAGCTTATGCTCAATATAAAATTCATTGGAACAACTGAAAATTTAACTATCGTATCAGTGTTCTTTTATCTAGTTTCAATGTTGAGATCATCTGCTTATTGAAATTTCTTGTTAAGGCAAAGCAATTTGCTTATTCAACCGGAAGTGAAAGGCATCATTTTAATGAGATTACTGGATTGGCTAGTTTTATCACTCTGGGATAATGGAAGTCACTTTATTACTTCATTATTCTGATTATAATTCCATCTCCAGATTTTTGGTGGTGTTGGCATTGCTTGCCTTCCATTGGGGCTTATCTTTTCATTCATTAGGCGTCCAAAGGCTGTTATAACCCGGTCACAGTATATTAAGGTACATTTAACTTTCCCATAAACAAAAATTTAGAATAAAAAACCTTTTCTTTTATGTGCGGCTCATGCAGCGTTTTTCTTTTAATATGTTATAAAGGAAGCAACTGAACTAGCAAAAAAGGCAAGAGAATTGAAGAAAGCAGCTGATGCACTGCATCAGGAAGAAAGGAATGGGAAAAAAGGAAGAAAATGGCGTAAAAATGTCAAGGCAGTTGAGAAGGCATGTCTTTTCTTAGCATGAAGGCAAAATGTGCTGTTTCTTAGACAATAATTGTGAATTAATTTAACTTGTGGTTATGAGTTTGCATATTGAATATTTTCTCCTGAAACACCACATTCTATAATGTCTAGGGATCAATTGTACCATTTCTTGAAAAGTTAATTGCTTTTGTTGATTTACTTTTGCAGGAGTTGCTTCTTATGGAAGATGATGTAAAAGCTCTAGAAGAGATGTACCCTCAAGGTGAAAAGGTAACTGACTGAAGTGTATTTATATTGCTCAGTGTAATTATGCTTTTTAAAGTTTAATTGGTTTAAGTATTAAAGAAGAAAGCCTAATGTTATATCCTTAATTATTTAGGCAGAGACTTCTTGGGCTTTGACTGTTCTCGGATATTTGGCCAAACTTGTGCTGGGCGTTTTAGGGTAAATAATTGATTTATGTTTCCTTGATATTGCTTTCTTTTTAATCTGTTATCTGTAAACCTTTGGTGGAATTTTACTGATAGCATTCAATCTGAATTGCTTCCTTTGTTATTTATGCTTACATTTATTTATATACTTATATGCATTGAAGTGGGTTGCTTGTATCTATGAACTTTTTGTGACAACTCAAATTGGTTATGTACTTATGTGCCTATCACATTGTACATGTTATGCGATGGTTTTAATTGTTATATGACAATGTAGAGATAGGCTTTATGGAAGTGCATCCATTTTCAGACTCATGCTCTAGTCTGTGCCCATGATCTTTATGTTTGGAGGTGTAAACTTAGGGGATATAAGAGCTTCATTTTCCTTGAAGGACGGGTATCACTTTGTTGTTTAGTCAAGATGTGGCAAGAGTAACTCTGACTTAACTGGAAATTATATGACAACCTTGCATTCTGAATACTAAAAATGAGGACGTAATGAGTATTAGAAAGGATAGATCAGGGATTAGAAAGAAAGTACTGAATTGAGGCTAGGTTTTGATGTGTGATTTGTCTCACAAGTGTAATATATTGTCTTGAAGGACTTCTAATGTGTAATATAATTCTGGTTCCTTCTTATCTTTAATTAAGCTATGTTTGAGTGTGGTTTATGTGTCACAAAATGTAAATATTTGTTCACTCTTATAACTTGTGAAAAACAGTAATTTTGTCATCTTGTGCAGCTTTACATCTATGAATTTTGGTGGGGGGGAATTCATCTCTTCCTAACCATAACAGCTCCATTTCAGGACAACATTTTGATACACATTTTTTCTTGATCTTTTAACAGATTGATTGTTTCAATTGCTTGGATTGCTCACATTGTGATATATTTGTTGATTGACCCTCCACTTTCTCCATTCCTAAATTGGGTTTTCATCAAGTTAGATGATGTTTGGGGTACATGATTCTACATCTCTCATCTTTCATTAGCTTATCATGGGGTAATCATGGATTCTAATAGAAAAATTTCTATTATTTTTCCAGGTCTTTTGGGCACTGCAGCATTTGCATTTTTCTGCTTCTACCTTCTTCTTGCAGTGATGGCTGGGGCTATGATGCTTGGGTTGAAATTAGTTTTCATCACAATCCATCCAATGAAGTAATGAATTTGATAGTCTTGAATATTTTTCTTCTCTTTTTCCATCCACCCTTTACCATTTTTCGCCTCCTTATGTTAATAATGCGCTGATGCCTCCTGGCTATGTTGTTGCCCTTGAACCATATTTGCAGATGGGGAGCAACGCTAATGAACTCGTTTCTTTTTAATGTGGGCCTCATTCTTCTTTGCTCTATCAGGTTCGCTTTGTTACCCTTCAATTTAACTTGTTTCTGGAGAAATTCTTGAATTAATTTTCTCTGCATTATAGTGGGCTTACTTTTTGTGTGGATTATAGTGGGCTTAATTTTTGTGTGTGTGTGTGGATCTAAGGTAGTCCCTTTATTGCCAACACTTATAAGAATTTTTGGTTTTCTGTGCTTTGATATGTTTTAACATCAGCAAATTTTATTGTTTAGCAAGTTAGCTTCAAAGTTAGGTATCTGGTGTTACTTTATTGGCAAATTTAGTAGTTAAATCTTTATCAATCTATTAGTTTAAGTTTAACAGAAACATGAAATTACATGATACTAGTGAGTTAAGTCTTGTTTATTTCTTGTAATTTTGTAGAGGATCATGTTCTATTCATGAACGTATTGCCTGAGAGAACTTTTTGATATCATAGTTACTGTTCTTCTGAATTATTTATCATGGTATTTCATTGCAGTGTCATTCAGTTCTGTGCCACTGCCTTTGCATATTATGCTCAAGCTACTGCAGCTCAAGAAATATTTGGTCACACGTTGCAATCTCTTCGCGGAATTAAATATTTATACAAGTCAGTGTCTGTTAAATATGCTTTCCCCATCAGTAGTTATGTACTTATGTACGGAGTATTAGAATTCTGTGGTGATATATGGATACTCTGTTCTGTTGCCAGGTATAACGTGTTTCAAATTGGATTCATCATTCTCGCTGGGCTGACATTTGTGTATTACTCAATTTTTGTAAGCTCTAATCCCTACTTAGCATTTCATTCTTATTGCTGGAATCTACTAAGCCTATTCTATTCTGTTACCTTTCCAGGGATGGAGACGGAAAAAGCCCACTGGCAGGTTCCAGCTCTCAAGTTGAGGATTCGGTTGCTACATTAAACAAAGCAATCTGCTAACACTTTGGATTTTCTGCCACCTGAGTGAATGCTTGCCTACTTTTGTCTTCTGACATTATTTTCTACCTTTTATATGTATATTTGTTTGCATGTTGTGTTGTACATCGACTTGGCCATGTATTTATCAGCATTTTGGTTGGAGTATTGGTTTAGGAAATTGCCTCGTGTGTACCATATATTCTACTGAAACAAAGAATACTCCCAACCCTGCTTCTTGTTTCTTGTATTGCATCCTCAATTAGATCTGATTGTTTATCAATTCACTCTGTAATATTAGTGCTATTATCAGCAACAGTGCCATTATACAATTTTGAAGACATTCATTCTTTTTTCAAATTTTCCCAGGGAAAGGGAAACATGAGATGTGTGGCATAGTTAAAACGTGCAATCTTTGTGGCTATCTAACCAAATAAGTAAATTCATGAAAGTTTAACAGCGAAAACCGTCACAAAATATAATGTCAAATGTTTACATATTAGAAGAGTTGCAGAAAGCAAGCATCACGATCATGAAAAGATAAGATCTAATCCCACTGTGTTTGCCAGTAAAGTGCCAGTTCAGAAGTGTTAATAGGGGTCTTATTGGGACCCATAAATATGATGGGTGAGATTTCTGAAAACTCGTTGGCCAACGACCCCCAATGTAGACTCGGCTCCCAATCAGCTTCTTTTAGCACCTTCAAAATTTCTTTCACCACAATCTCGCTTCCCTCAGACGTTAAATGGATTCCATCCCTGCAGAATTCACCAAAATTACCATTAACATTCTCCATAAGAAATTCCCACCACGTCCTTCCCGAGCCTCTAAAAGTAGAATTCTGGTCATTCAGTTAAAAGCTTAGAGCCCTTTGAGGAAATTTGGTAAATACATAAACTCAAGGAACCGAAAGAGAAGTAGAGTTCTGGTTGTTCAGTAGCTATTCACTGCATTGCTCGAGTTTATGTAACTAATAAAGAGCAGCAGAATTTCAGAAAAGAATGTTATAGTCTATCAATGTTTTGGTCAGAACACATAACATAAGCACTCACGTAAAGCAAGTAGTCAACCAATCATCCCGCTGCTGAAGTGCGGTCCATAGATCTATTACTTTCACATCCAACTCTTTGCACAATTCTATGCATGCTTCTGAATATTTTCTGCCCAACTCATTTGATCTGCCTAAGGGACTGGTCACAAGAATAAGAAATAAGGAAGCACTATTTTATAACTAAGGTTCAGAAAAGCCACGAAAACCAAAATGATTTTAGCTTTACATTACCCGAAAACTTCAATAGCCCGTGCTTCATTGATGGGGGGACAACTGAGAAAGATTATCCGTGTCTTATCTGACAGGCTCTGGTGGCAATAATAATAATAATCATTAAGGATATGCTCTGTGTAACGTAAAGACCTCAATAACCAAGTTTAAGGTCCAAAGATTAGAAGAAAAATTGATATAAAACCTTCAGATGAATAGCAATCTTCCTCATATTTTCAACATATTCAGGAAGCGGAACATGAGCATTAAGTCCAGATGGGTGAGGTTCCATTGAATCATTGCCACCAAAGTAAACTATCACCAGAGAAGGCTGTTCGTCTGCATTCTAAAGTAAAGTAAAGCCTCAAGTAAGAGAGTTGCTTAGAAATGGAAAACGGAAGATTAGTAACGCTCAAAACAAAGCCATGGAAACCAACATCATAAAAGCTGAACTTCAACAAAACGAAGGAACTTGTTTCCTTCAACATAAATTTGCAGAAGATGAAATCAGCAACAGAAAACGTACTCCTTTTTGGGGATAACATAGCACAGAAGATTTAGAATTGTTCATCAGTATTTGCAGCATGCAAATTGGCATGAATTACCTTTGGGAAAACTTGGTCCAGAACTTGAAGAGCACACCGTGAGTTCCAACCACTATATCCACGAAGCACTACATCTGCCTATGACATTCAATGAAAAGTAACTTATTAGATAAGAGAGAGAAACCTCGGTAATCCACCCTAAAACTACAAGTAGATGTCATATGCTCTCCGAAAAACTTGAGAAGCAAGTACTATATAATAATACAACATTAGTTCTGAAAACAGAGAATCAGTAATGTTCCATCAATCTGTAGGATTATCATCTAGTTCCAAAATTTCCATCTCCCTACTATACACGCACACAAATATATTTATTTTTAGAAATGCAACTTTTCATTTATTGTTTTCTTCGGGTCAATGTCTCTCCACTTAAAACATTTGAGCACTTCTGTAAAAGACTAAAGTAGTAGAGATCACACATCAATATAAAAGACATAAGTAGTAGAGCTTAGTGTTCCCATAGTCATAGCTAGATTCTCCGTTGACCTTTGTCCCTATAAAGTAAAAAAGGATGCTATTTTAGGCAAAAATCCCAACAAACTGCTAACCATGTATTGGTCATATTGGTCTGATTTGACAAAGCTTACTTCCAGATTGTTGGCTAAAGTAAATCATAATCTTAATTTAAGAAAAATCTTTACATTTAGATGATTCTTGGCACATCTAGAGAAATGGAGATTGAAATTGGGACCCCTTTCTACAGAAACTCAGTCAATGCCATAGAACTACAAGATCCTTGGCACAAACTAGCAACTTCATAAAACAGAAAATAGGATGCCAATGGACTGATCAAGATAAACATATTCCACATGGACGGGCAGCTCAATTGGTTCCTGAGTAGTAAATTATGGGCAAGGATACAGGATCGAGCCCTTGCAGCCAGGTGACTTCTTGTGGGCTAGATACTGGTCCTCCCACCTAATGAGCTGCTGAGTCACCGTGATTTACTCCTCCACTATCTTGTCGATCTTGTCGGCCTAGGGCGAGGAAATTTTGCCTTTGTGGGCAAGATAAACATATTCCCATGATGCAACTGAACCATAAACTAAAGACATGTGGAGCCCACTTCCTGAAGAACTAATTCAAGCCATCAATGATGAGTTAAACTCTTCAAACTCAATTTTACTCAGACTAATGATGATCTAGCTGATATGGCTTCCAGCCAGACACCATCAAATCTTGATTTGAAAAATCCTGCTTCAATCCCTCAATTATTTACACTGTTCCAACACTAAACCACACATACAAGGTCACCGACACAGAAAAGCCCTTTAGTTTAAAGGATTAAGATCAGGCAATCGACATTGTCAATGATCATTAAGGAAGCGACAACAAAAATAAATCGAAAAGAGAGAAAAATCATACCTTGCGTGAGTAGATATCAGCGAGGAGAGCACCCCAGCCTTCCTGGACGAAGCTGAACTGCACAATGGATGATCCGAATAGCACGAACTGCGGGCGGGTCGGTCCAACCATTTTCTGCAAAGTGCTCCAAATTTTCCCCTCAAGAAAACAGTGAGAATGAGAATGAAAATGAGCTCACTTCAAGAGCCGCCTCTTAGAGTGTAGTGAGCAGAACCTGGCAGACATGTCAGCAACAGGAATTTACGTATAATAATTATTAATTAATAATCAGTTTTAACTATTGGTTCCTCTTCTTGTTTTTCACGTATAATAATGTGTGTCAGCCGACATACGTTGGCATATTTAGGTAGCCACAAACATGCTATAGAATCTTAACCAATTCTCCATAAGAATTACTACTCCGTACTGTTTACAACATATTTTATTCCTGAAATGAGATTTGTATTTACGTTACAGGTTCAGATTCATTAAAAATAAAAATTAATCATCTTATTATAATTGCCACACTCCAATAATAAACTCGCTCCAAGAAATAGTATTTGTATAGATAATAATTAGATAATTTTTACTCCGTCAATTATTTTCTTATCTAATTTGTTAATTTATAATTATTTGATATTAGTTCACTCTAATTGGCATAAAATTATGAGGCTCAAACTAGGAAGATTTCACGCTAATACCGTAATTTGCTATTAAGTATGTCCACTCTATTACAAAGTAGTAAGTAGTATCTGTTCGGTTGCATCCAATACACCATTACTGGGTTCAACCATGTGGCCTTCCTTGAAAAAGAGTGATGTTATATAAGCGCAAGATGTTTGGCAAATGTTAAAATTATTTATTACTCCACTGGCCTCGCCTGCTTCCCTTCCTCCTCGCCTTCCACTGTCGCTGCCCTCTTCCCCTTTCCCTGTCCTTCCATCGACTCCCCTTCTCTTCCGCCACCGCTCCTCCCACGGCTTTCCTCCTTCACTTCCGAAAAGCTTCATCTTCAATAATAAAATAATTAATTCGGTAATGGGGTTGGATTTGAAATTTTGCCCCTTATTTTGGTTTTTGGTTTTTGTGAAAGTAAGGTTTGGGGTGTGTGCTTCGTGTAGTGAGTTTGGGTCTCACTTTTGTCCCATTACCCCTTTTTGCTTTTTCTTTAGAAACACCACAACTTGGTCTGTACTTTGAATTACTTTGCTCTATGCTAGTTTGCTTTTGTTGTTTTGTTTTGCATATTGTATTTCCTTCTCATTATTTTCACGACTGTCTTCTCTCGTTACTTTCACGAGTTTATTCTTCTTGTTTATATTGACGAGGTATTATGGAGCGTGATTTGATTAAAATGGTCATGGTGGTTGTGAAACTCATCCTGGGCAACCTAGACAACAATAGAAAAGAGCCCCTTCTCAACCATGATTTGCGGAAGGAAATATTGTCAATGAGCTGAAAGTTGGAGATGATTACCAGGGAGTGTGCAAGACTGTTCAATTAGCCTTGCCTATGTTTAGCCAGACTATAACAGGGTGTTTGGTGGGAGGGAATTTAAACTTCATTCCCACATAATTTCTACGTAATTCCGAAGGCAACTAAATTCCTTCTTTTGTTTGGAGGGAATTGCAATTCCCTCATTTTCATGGAATTAGAATCCCATGACTCCCTGGGATTTTAATTTCATGAATTTTAGGAATAAAGAAATATACTCATGAGACAAAATTACCCCTCTCTTTTTTAACCTAAAATTGATGTCTGTCCTTTTATTTTAGCTAATACCGTGTATATCTTCAACAACTATCAACAAGAAAGTCTTTCCTGAGCAAGCAATATTCATTCTTGCCACAAATTGAAGGTTGGGGGTATGGGTGTGATGAACCCTTTCTATTATAATTGTTTTTGAATGTAAGCGTTTAGAAAGCTTAACATTTTATTATGTTTAATTAGATTGTGTACTTTTATTTTTATGCTTTTTTTTATGTGACCTTATGAAACTTAACATTTGCTGATGTATTTGCATGAAAATTAATTACAATAATATTAATAATAATAATAACAATGGACATTTTGGAATTTATACTACTTATTCCCTTTCAATTCTCATAACCAAACATTGGAATTGAAATTCCTAGTAATTTTATTCCCTGCAACCAAGCACTGGAATTTAAACTCCTATTTTATTCCCACATTATTCCTTTCCCATGAACTGCAATTCATTTCCCACTTACTTCCCTCCAACCAAACGCCCCATAAATGAATCTAACGGAGCAGCACGTTCCTTCAAGGAAAGCTTCCAATTTGTAATGCAGTCTATGAATCAAGTTTTCGGTAGCCTAGTTAAGAAAATTTCTTATTTCTATGTTTGACTGTAAGAAATGGTTAACCATTTCTTTGTGCTTTGTTGTAATTGTTCCTATCTTCGATTAATATATTTGCTATTATTATTCAATTTTTTTTTGAAAACCTAAAAAAAAAAATATTAATCAAACAAAAAAAATTATTACTCCTATTAATAAACTTTTAAAATGCATGACGTAATGAAAATTTGTGGGTACGTCTGTTTTCGGTGTATTCTTCTTTCCCAATATGACATCAGGGTATTTTCGTCAATTCGGCCACATTAGACTTGCGGAGTGTTAAGACTGTTGGTCTTCTCCCTCGCCGCCCACAATCTTTCGGAGTACTCCTAAATAGCTGCAATGGAAACTGCTATCTTCTCCCCATCTTCTCTGTTCGCCGGCTCCGATGGCAACTCTACTGGTACTACTGTACTTACCTCTCTTCGATGCTACTACGCGCTCTGATATATTTATAATTATTCGGCTCTTTTGCAGATGAGGAGATTACAGATGCTCCCCAAAACTTCGTGGAGAGGAGGCACCAGTTTCCTGGAATGGTAAGTCTAGTGAAAACATTCATTCTGTTCAGTTGTTAAATTTGGTGGAGAGTGTCCTTTTTGATGTCTTAATAGAAAATAATGAAAATTGTGATGCATTTCAAATGGAAATTGAAATATTGAGCTGGAGAGGGAGAGCTGATTGATGATGATATTTAGCTATGCGTTTAGTTTTATTTAAGTTACTCCGTACATGTTTGGCTTGCTGAAAAGATACGGTTTGTACATATATAGATGCAAGTAACTAATAAGCCAGAGTGATAAGTCAATGTATGGTTAGTTTTGTTTCTTATATAGAGTGTATAAAATTGTAAATGTGTTGGCTTTGTGCACAGGAATTGCTCATTCGAGAATTTGATTTTCACGAGTTGAATGCTAATTTACTTTGGCCTGGGACATTTGCATTTGCAGAGTGGATAGTTGAACATAGATCCTGTTTGGAAGGGCGGAGGATACTTGAGTTAGGCAGGTATTCATGTTTCTAGAGTCTAATAGGAAGCTTTGTGATTCTTTCAGCACTTTCGAGATATCGATGTCTTCTTTAATGTTTGATCCACTGGTTCAATCTTTGATGGTGTAATACAGCAATACTATCTTATCTGCTCTGCTCGTTGAAAACATAATGCATTTGATAGTTTGAACAGCAAACTTAGGGTTGCTTGGTTCAAATCCCTGCAGAGATTGGTTTAGCAAATAATGAAGGGATTAAAAATCATAGATTTATGTTTGAATTCTTAAGGTTAAGTCTGGTGTTTGATATGGGGGACTAAAGCTGGGATATCTCCTTTCCTATGGTTTGTTATAGCCATGGACTAATCTTTTTTTTTTCCCCATGATATCCTTCACTTGTAATTTGGAAGCTTCAAAATCAAAGAAATACAAAAAAAATATAATTATTTAAAATAAAGTGGACATCTCGTACAACAATTCTTCCATGGTCCTATAGACTGAAGAATGGATGCAACCTATTCACAAAAATCGCAAAAGGTATTATATTGAAAATTGAAAACTGCAAACAAAAAAATGTAAATAAAAAAAATGGGAAGAAAGGAACTTGATAAGAGGACATGAAAAGAGTAGAAGAGAAAAGCTTTCACAGAGAAGGGCAGTGCCATAGAGTTGCAAAGAGTTGATACTTAAACAGGCCTAATCCAAATATCATTTTAGGATCATATCATAAATGAGCCAAGCCTCTCTAGTTTCAAATTAGGCTCATAAGGGCTCAATACTGTAGTAATATATATGTATTTCCATGTATATGGGATCTTTGAAGATTTTGTACTATGTTTTTGACTTGAAGGTAATTAGTATAAGTTCTTAGTATAAATTATTATGTTTACCAATCTATGGGTTTAGATGAATGTATAAATCTTGATTTTTGTTAATTATCTACTTTTGCTTGAAAATGTTGGTTTATCTCAATTTTCAATAGACTAGCTAAGTCGAGTTTGGCAAGATTAATAACCAAGCCATGCTCAAAATCTTAGGCATGCGTGTCCCTGACTAATATGAGAAACCAAACTACCCCTTGATATTGATTTAGGTACAAGATATCAAAAAATTTCTTTTTCCAATGCCTTTTGCTGAATTGGAAGTGTTCTGTACTTTTTGGAAAGAAATTTACAAGATGCCTGCAGCATAATATTTTGATATTTTTAGGGCAGGGTGGGGTTGCAAAAAGTTTTGTTCGATTTTTCTATGTGATATTGCAAGACTTTTGCACTTTATATTGTCATCTCTTTCTGGTAATGCTAGCAGATCTTTACCCTTGACCCTGTTTTCCTCTAGCAAAAGGAATACTTAAATCACATTGAAAGCTTTGTGAAACACCCTGTTTTGGGCTTTATTTAAAACAGTGTTTATCTTTCTTTTGTGCTCATCACAGTGGAACTGGTGCACTGGCCATCTTTCTACAGAAATCATTTAAGTTTGATATCACGACATCGGACTATGATGACGCAGATATTGAGGAGAATATAGCCCACAATTGCCAAGCTAATGGAATTTCATCTGCCCTTCCTCACATAAGGCGTTAGTTCTTTTTTTTCTTTTTATTGTTAAGTTCCTTCACAATTCTGCTTTATTTTCATTTGAGCATTCAACAAGTGAGTTGGATGACCTCTACAAAGAGGTTGATTTTATGTGATATTAAAAATTCTTCTTTTTTGTCTTGAGAAAATTATAAATTTATTTTGGTGACTTGCCAGATACATGGGGAGATGCCTTTCCAATTCCTGACCCACACTGGGACCTCATAATTGCAAGTGATATCTTGTTGTGTAAGTATCTGATTTTATGACGCCTCAAATTAAAGGACATGAGCTTTACTTGTGAAGTGTATAAGCCACATGAATCAAAGTGGATTGCTTTTAAAGTTTTTTGGTGAATATGGTGATGAATTCCTTAGCATTACCAATTTACAAGTTTCATAGGGACTTACCTTTGCCTCTGTGCCATGATTTTTATGCATGATATTTGATTCCTTCTTTTGTACTCTCCTTGCAGATGTTAAACAGTATCCGAATTTGATAAAAACACTGTCATTTCTCCTGAGAGCTTACACACCAAAAGTTAGTCAGGCTGATTCTCGTGATTTTGAACAGCAAGGTAGCATTTTCTTATGTTTTCAAGTCCCTTTTACTTGGAAAGTAAATGCGCTCTATTATTACTTTTGTACACTGTGTCGTACATCCACTCTGATAAGTTCAAAAGATTGAGCTCCCTAACATGGTGTTATTTCTCAGATTCGTCCATGTTGCCCCAACCAGCGTTTCTAATGAGTTGGAGGCGCAGAATTGGCAAAGAAGATGAGTCACTATTTTTTGATGGTTGCAAAAAAGCTGGTCTCGAAGTAAACCATTTGGGATCCCGCGTTTATTGCATTAAGCCTAAAGAAACAGGTGATGAATAAGGTTATTAGCCACTTCACAGCATTAGACTTAAATGAATTCGATTTTGTTTTGTGCTAAAAGCTGAAGTGATCATTAACTTTTCTTCCAAATACTTAAATGAATTCAGTTTTGTCATTCTTTCAGCCTCTCTATATCTAATTCTGCCTTTACCTGGCTTTCACCATTTTTAGATTTTTTTTTTTTTTTTTGGGTTGAGGTGTCGAAGAGACTAGAGAGGGTATTGTCTCTTGCCATATTTCAAATCTAGTACGAGGTTGTCGGCATTGGCCCGTATGTATATTATTATGAGTATATTTTTATAAAATAAAATATGTAAAAAAATTAAAGTTGTTATTAAAATGACACAATAATAAATTACTGACGTTCTTACATGTTATTTTACATATTTAATTCATCAACCAAAACTTAATAATGAATTTAAAATGATAAGTATGTTTTTGCTGAGTAAAATTCTTGGCACACACCTAACTCTGTGGAAAAAAATAAATTCTAATTACTTATCCTAATTCTCAGAGGGCAAATTCT
Organism: Ipomoea triloba; assembly: GCF_003576645.1. Lineage (NCBI taxonomy): Eukaryota > Viridiplantae > Streptophyta > Magnoliopsida > Solanales > Convolvulaceae > Ipomoea > Ipomoea triloba. Next base: position 5,089,840 of record NC_044930.1, read on the forward strand.
TTGGTTCATATTTTAAGCTATAGATTTTTCAAACACCCTGAACCAATCAAATAAAGCGATAAGACAAAGAAGTGAAATTTATAAAAGAACAAGGAAATTTAAGAGATTTACCAAATTTGAGGTTGCATTATTTTCACTCTGCATATGTGGTCAAAGCTTCTCAAATACCCGATACATTGATCTGGTCGCGCTACGAGGACCATTTTGGCTTAAAATTCAATAGTCGGGGTACCACTTTGGGTGCAATTAAAAGTCAAGGAATCAAATTAAGAAAATATTATAGTCGGAGGATCATTTTGTCAATTAAACCATTCTAGGGACCAAATTAACAAAATTTTAAAAATGTGCAAACCACCATTTTAGTCCCTGAAATTGTTTAGTTGACGAAATTTTAAACAATTCGATTATCAAATTAATTGAAATTAAAAACTATGAATTACATTAACACTTATAAAACAATAAAGGGACCAAAATGGTAATTAACTCTCAAATATATTACGGAGTAATAGTTACTGTATACAATTAATTAAAGAGTTAATTCCATTTTTGGTCCTAGATTTATAGGTGGCATTCCACTTTTAGTCCTCTTTTATCAAAACATCCACATTTTGTCCTAGTATTATTGTGGCATGACCATTTTTGGTCCTCCGTATTTAACGACATTTCAACAACAAAAATGGTCATGCCACAATAATACTAGGACCAAATGTGAATGTTTTGATAAAAGAGTACTAAAAGTGAAATGCCACCTATAAATCTAGTACCAAAAATGGAATTAACTCATTAATTAAATCAGTTAAAAACTAGAAATTAATACAATCAATCAGCAATTAATCACCGAATATTCTTTACATAAATTTAAACCCCATAATTAAGGATCTTTCACTACTCTTTCCTTGAAGGCAGGTAAAAAAGGTAAATCACAATATGTGAATAGTATTCCTTACATGATATATGACAAAAAGTATTGATGATCAATTACGCGCCTACTAGCAACAATTATGCCATGGACCCGAGTTAAAATATACAATCTATATACTGAATGTTCACAGTTTAAACTGTGAACATTTAATATATAAAATTGTGAACATTTAGTATGTAAATTGTGAATATTCAATATATAAAAATCATGAACATTCAATATATAAATTGTGCACATTCAATGCATGAATTGTATTTTTAGACCCGAATCCACCTTGCAATATGGACCCAGTCCCCAGAATAATTTGCCCCGTACTACTAGTGCCTAGGCAAATATGGCAAGTTATTAATAAGCCAATGCAACAAAATTTTAGACAAATTGAAGTCCAGGTTAATTTGTATGCGTGAATGGCGTGATACAAATATACAATCATCATATATGTCAATTGTTAAAGAGATACCATTTTAGTCCACAGAAATCTATATATATTAAATAAATTACATGATTTAATTTCACTTTTAGTGTATAATAACACTTCCATAGTAGTCAATATCTTTTAGTCCACCGAAATGTAAATAAAATTTTAAAAAAAAAAAGATAATTTTATTTTTGGTATATGATGACAGTTTCTTAGTAGTCAATATATTATACTTCTGACAAAATTAAAAAATATATATATTTAATTTAACATGTCATCTTTAAATTAACTAATATTAATTGATTACAATTCACATAAATGAAGTTTCCACGAAACTTCCTAAACGCTAGAACACTATCACACGTGACACCAGATTACACTATATATTTTGTAACGGTTGATAGTACACAGAAGAAAGTAACATTTTCATAACAAAAACTTTAGACAGAGGGATTTGAAAATGGCATCAGAAGTGCAGGCATGTCTTTTGGAGAACGGGGGGAATTATATGAAGCCGCCGGCGTCGAGACACGGCGGACATTCTCGGATGGCGCACAATGTGTCGTCGTCATCTCTCCGGCGAAAATCCGATATCGCCGCCGTCTCCAACGTGCGTTATAGGATCGTCGGAGACGTGCTGGCTAATCTGCACCAAGTTTTTCTCGGCACCAAACTTTGCATTTTGTTCGTTACTGTTCCACTGGCCATCATCGCCCATTACCTTAACTTCACTAGGGTAAGCTTGTCCTTTCACTTTTTTTTTTTTTTTTTTGAACTTTGTAATTCATAGTACTTTCTGAATATAATAATACTAGTGTTTTACCGGTGTGTACTTTTTTAGTATAACAGTATTTGTACCAAATGGGTGCTTGCGATATCTAAGTTATTTGTATTTTTGAGAACTATTATGTAGTGTGATAACATTTCTGTTACCATTTCAAATGGGTGGTTACAAGTTTGAATTTCAATAGGTATTGACATTGAACAAATTTGAGAAAGTAAAGAACATATATTACATTGTAAACAACTATAAGTGTTTTTTTTTTATGTAAGACATGTATTTTTCTTTGCATTGGGAGAAGAAGACATTTATTTATTTATTTTTATTTTTGAAAAAACAGTCATGGATTTTTGGATTGAGCTTAATCGGACTTACTCCGCTGGCTGAACGCATCAGTTTTTTGACCGAGTAAGGAATTAATTACCATTACCATTATACGAAATTTTACGTTAATATTGTGATATTAATTATAGGATTTAACTTGTGTAACTTGCAGACAAATAACCTTCTATACCGGACCAACAGGTATTTTATTTATTTATTTATTTATTATTTTCAATTAGTTACTTTCTTTACTTTACAATTTATAGCATAATTAAATTTCTATAAATGGCCGGAAACGTATATTTGATTTGATTGCTACAAATCATTCGGATTGATGCTTAACATTGCATTATTATCTATTGTGATTTTATTTAATTAATATAGTTGATGAATAATTAGTTTTTTTTTTAATACTACTAACTCTATTACAATGTAGTATCTGTTCTGTCTCTACTTTCTTAATCTACCGAATAATTTGTTAGGTTTTAATGAATAAATTAAAGTGTTTATGATAATGTATGTGTGTTTTTTAGTGGGAGGACTGCTAAATGCAACTTGTGGAAATGCAACTGAACTGATAATTGCAATATTTGCTTTGGCAAAACACAAAGTAGATGTGGTTAAATACTCACTTATTGGCTCTATACTCTCCAACCTCCTCTTGGTTCTTGGAACATCTCTCCTTTGTGGTGGTATCCTCAACATTTCCAGCGAGCAAAGATTCGACAGGGTAAGATTTCATTTCACTAAAAATGTAATCGTAATTATTGGCTTAATTAACATATATAAATTTGAACGTACAGAAACAAGCGGATGTGAACTCCCTGCTTTTGTTGTTGGGACTGATTTGCCATGTTCTTCCTCTGATGTTTCAATACGTTGGACAAGATCCCACTTTGATCGCAAAGTCAACCCTTGCATTGTCGAGGGCTAGTTGCGTTGTGATGCTGCTTGCTTATATTGGTTATCTGGTTTTTCAGTTATGGACTCATCGACAATTTTTTGAAGCAGTATGTATACCATAATATAATATCTAATTTGATTTGGTGCCATCTTGAATAATATAATGCTATGTTAGTCGACTATTTTTTTTTTAAAAATTTAATCACTTTATATGATTAACGATTGCATGTGATGATAAAGGAAGAGGAGGACGGTGATAGAGAGTCCGAGGAAGAACCTGTACTAGGTTTTTGGAGCTCATTTGTTTGGCTGGCTCTCATGACTGCTATTGTAGCCCTCCTGTCTGAATATGTAGTAGCCACAATTGAGGTGAGTAATTATCCATATTAGATATCAATGTAGTCAAAAGTTTGAATAAATTCTACGATAAACTTAATTTCGTAGTAGTGGAAATGGAAGCGGGGTTGATCTCCAGCTATAGTTGATGTTCTTTAGTTGTGTTTTTGACCCATATTTGACTCAGAATCTTAATTAGATGTTGTATTGGGATTCTTCTTATTGAGCAGATGTATGTCCTACATCTCATTAATATTGACTTTATATTAAGTATGGAGTTTGGTTAACCAACAATTTATTCAGTCTAACCAAACTACCTAATAAGTTTAGTCGATTTGCACCACATAATTAAAATCTTAATATATAACATATTATTATACCTGAAAATCTTACCATTGATAGATTTGGACAGAAACATGGAGTTATATATATACACATAAAATATTCTAATAATTATTTTTAATTTATTAAAAATAATTCTTTTTTTGGACAGGATGCATCGGAGTCTTGGGGACTTTCTGTGAGCTTTGTGAGTGTAATATTGTTGCCAATTGTTGGGAATGCAGCAGAGCACGCTGGTGCTATCATTTTTGCTTTCAAGAATAAGTTGGTAGGACTACCACTAGTCAAAAAACCATTTAATTTAATTTATTTATATTTTATTCTGATCATTAATAAGCATCTTAAAAAAATGTTATGTATACAAATATACAATACATAAATGAACTTAAAATTAGACTTCAACTTAATTGTACTTAAATCAATATTTATTTACATTTTAAAGAGGTTTAATTTGAATTGAAGCATACATTTTTCAATAATACGTTATAAATATATATATTTTTATTTGAAATGCAGGACATATCATTGGGTGTGGCTCTAGGTTCATCAACACAAATTGCCATGTTTGTGGTATGAATTGGCAAACACACATTATATAAGACAGATTTAAAATAATTCACATTTAATTATTCTATAAATTAAATTTATTATTTGCTTAGAAATACTAATAAATATTTTAAAAAAAATAATATTCAGGTTCCATTATGCGTGATCGTTGCTTGGATGATTGGAATCAACATGGACCTCAATTTTGGTGTCCTTGAAATAAGCTCTCTTGCTTTGTCAATAATTACCGTCGCATTTGCCTTGCAGGTAATAGTGTAATACAAATATAATATTTAGGCCCTGTTTGGTAAATGGTTGTTGGCTGATTGGGTTGGCTGTTTGGGTTAGAAGGTATGATTTGTTGATAATATTAGCTGATTGTAGAAAGTTGTTTGATAAATTAGCTGTTAGCTGATAGCTGTTTGGTATAATTTCTTTTCTCAAAAAGCTAATTGAAAAGGCGGCTTTGAGTAGCCTTTTGAATTTTAGCATTTTGGAGTTGCACAAAACTTATTAACCAAATAACTAATAGTGGTCAAATAAGACAAAATTGGCTGATAGGCTGATTATTTACCAAACAGGGCCTTAGTAAAAATTTTGTCTTCTGGTCTAGTGGCACGAAGTGACTCTCTTAAATGAGAGGTCATAGGTTTGAATTCTAGTGAGGGCGATATTAGCTTTTTTGTGCTTCAGTAGAAGAGAAAATAGTTATGAACAAAAAAATTACAGACCCATTATTATTTTTTTTAAGCATATTTCGTTACTGTGAAAATATCAATTACATACCCTTGAACATTATTACAGGATGGAACATCTCACTACATGAAGGGACTGGTACTTGTGCTCTGTTACATTGTGATTGGAGTGTGTTTTTTTGTCAACCGAGGGCCATCAAGTAAGCATTTTGGTGAACTATTTACATAGTCTTGCTAAATTGTTCTCATTCTCATATGAAATTATATTGAAATTAATGTAAATCGCTCGTTTAGATAATTTGTGACATTATATATGATATTTTTATACTAAGATAAGATTTTACTTACATTTTTCAGATCAAGGAAATATCAGCTCTATTTCAAGTCAGTAAATTGTGTTGAGAATTTGACATAGTTGATTGCAGATGGGCGAATGGAAGTGGAAGAAATTGGAGAAAATTTGATTTGTTACTTTTGTTCTTAGTTGTATTGTACAATTGCTAATTCAATTCATGCATGGTACTATTGTAGAGATTAATACTTGTGGTCCTTGTGGATTAATGGATTATATTGTGTTATTTTCTTATGTTTGCACCTCCTATTGATACACATTATTTAAAAAAAAATTCTCAAATTTTTGACTTATTTTTGTATGTTGAAAGCACAAGTTTTTATATTAGAAATGGTCTTTTTGCATTCAACATATAATAAAAATTCGCATTGCTAATTTAATTTAATAGCGTCTTGCTAGATTTTAGTTGACTTTTGTAGCATTCTTTAATGATATATTTAAAAATTTTAAATTTAAAGAAAAATATTTTTTGATGTGTCTCGGGCAAATGATTTTGGTAAGTATTTAATTTGAGTCTCCCATCTTTTATAGGACGTAATAAGAGATGTGTTTTTTCATACATCGAGGACAAGATTAAACAAAAAATTGGTTCTTGGAAAAAAAGAAGAAACTACTTTCTCAAGGCAGACAAAGAATATTTCTCAAAAGTGTGACTTAGACTATGCCTACTTTTCTCAAAAAAAAAAAAAATCTATTCAAATGACTATTTTATGTAATTTAAAAAAAAAAAAAAAAAAAAAAAAAAGAAACCTACGAATTGGATTCGTATATTGTCGGGTTAAAGATCCGACGCGTTGTTTTTTAAAAAAATTTTTTTTTTTTTGTTTTTTTTTTTGATTGGGGACAAAGGCCCGAAATATCTTCCATGTCTGACCCACATGTATGCGTAAAGAGTGGCCCAATCCACTTTCTGTTCTTCATTTTGGCCACCATTTCTCCACCAGCATCCGTTCATTTCCGTCGCCGTTGAACGGTGGAGACCGGTCACCTGAGGAGAATTGTAGATGAGCTGCTAATTTACTCAATGCCTCTGTGCTGATAAATTTCTCTTCTCTCGTTTGCTTCAGTGAAAATGTCCTCCTGTGCTTTGCAATTCTCTTCTTTCCCTAATTTCAGCAGCTTTGAATCTCCCCGGCGGTCAGATTCAACCTCGGAAAGACTTGGCAGCTTCAAATTATTCTGCATTTCTTCGCGCTCTGGTTCTGATTTGCACTCGGGAGAAGCTAAGCAAGATTCCATTCACCACCAAAGGTACATATGTTCATGTATATAGCATACTTTATATATGTACTTGACTACTCCGTGATTTTCTTTCACTATTTTTGTTATAATATTTTTTTATGCAGCTTGGAATTTATTACGGAGTATTTTTTTTTGGAAATTTCTAGGAGCTAAAATGCGTTTTTGAATCTAAGCTTTGATTTTTATTTGAGAATTGGAATGATGCAGGGAGAAAGATGAAGCCAGGGTGATTTTAGTGGAAAAGTATGGGAATGGAACCTTAAAGAGGTACTCTGTCGCATTATTTACTATTTATTCATTAGTGATCCGTCAAATCATTTATTTATTTATTTTTTTGGTTTATTCTTTTAGTATTTTAATGATTTTTAAATTTAATTTTTTTGAGTGTTTAATATTAGGCCTAGGGACCCTAGGTTGGGGTGATTTCAGCCTAAGTGAATTTTAATCAGCCTACCAATTAGGCACCCTAGGCCTCAAGTTGGGCACCTAAGTCGACCGAGTCGGTGTCCAACTCGGCCAAGTTGACGCTCAACTCAGAGTGGTTTTTTTGCCTCTAAGCTACTCCTCTTCTATATTCCTCCGGTCATGTACTCTACTAACTATATAAGATATGAAGTTGACTAGTTTGGGAAATTATAACATTTTAAAAACTCACAGCCCTGAGTGGGAGAGTGGAGACGATATACTCGGATTACTCGGTCACCTAGGCACTGCCTAGGCGCTAGGCGCCACCGGGTGCCCGACTAGTGCCTAATGGCTAGCCCCTTTTGCAACATTGAGTACTAGTGTAGTTTCTAATTACATAAATTTTATATACTAATATTAAACTTAACATTATAAAAAATTGAATGAAAAATAACTTCCATCAAGTCTTGTTAACCGAACTAGATACATAAAATGGGACGGAGGGAGTATATTTTACCTCCTTTAAGTCTTTTATATAGTCTGTAGTCATTTCGATTTTCGAAGTATGTTTATGGAAGGATTATAGATACTTTTGGCTTTATAATCTTTTGTCAACTCAATTTTTATTCTATTTTGGATGGATTAGTTAATTTGTTTTTGCTATAAGCTTTGAAAACTTTGTTAATTGTTAGTTTGGCATTTTAAAATGGATGGAAAAATTAAAGTATTTATGTTGAATGTGTGCTTTTTCGTGCATGGGTTGTTTAGATATTAACCCTCTGGAATGTGATTTTGTGAGCTAGGTATGTATTAGATAATGACTCACAGATAAAATCCTTTCTTGAGGAACATGCTCCAGAAGTTCCGGGATCCCAAGATTTGAATGTCTCTGAGTTGGAGTTACCTTGGCTTCCAAAGGTCATCAAAGATTTTGTTTTACCAGCAGGCTATCCAGGTGATGAAAATTAATTCACGTCTTTCTTCTCTGCATTATTTGTGTCCTGGCCTTTATAAAAATACTTAATGTAGTTTCTGATATGAAATATGATGATAATTTGTGTAGAAACATCTTCAACAACATGCAAGCTTTGTCACAATGGTTTTTTAGAACCCATTTTACCTTGTAATGCAGATACAGTTTCAGACGATTACTTGGAATACATGTTGCTACAGTTCCCCACAAATGTAACTGGATGGATCTGTCATACATTGGTCACTTCAAGTCTCTTAAAGGCAGGTCAATCTTATTGAGGCCATTAATTCCACTTTGGGTATGTGAACTAGGAAATGGTGAAACTTTTTAATCACTGCCTGTCTGCCTTCCTGATGTGCTCCTAATTGAGGAGTTTTTTTGTTGGGTATGTTGCACTTGTAGAGGGGTCCTAATTGAGGAGTTTTTTTGATTTGTTTTGTTTTGTTTTGTTTTTTTTTGTTTTTTTTTTGGATTTTTCTAAAGTTCAGTTTCTTTATTCCTTGTGTAATGAAGTAATTCCCATTCTATATTTCTTTTACTCCTTGTGAGAGACTAAGAGTTACTGATCATATTGCTGAATAAAGAGTTTGCAGGAATAATATTCTTTTTAAAATTTTAATAAATAAAAGATGATATAGTCTGGAGCCTTCCCCTGTTTTTAGGAAACAAACTTTAGAAAAAAGGATGAAGGAAACTGCCCCTAAATGCCAAAAAGGGAATAAAACAGGAAATTACAAGAAGATAATGAATAGCTGTCCAAATTGATTCCTTTATAACTGGGATTTGTTCTAAGTTTCCAACAATTATTCATCTCAAAGTTAAAAGCATTACTTCAGGTCTTTTTTTGGGCTACTGTGCTCAATATTGCCTGTATGCATATGCATGACCTTTATACTAATTTTTAATTTGTAATACTTAACATGCAGGCTGTTGGAGTGGGATCATTCTCAGGAACCACTGCTGCTGCTTCTGCTGCAGCCATCAGGTGCTTTTTCTTCTGCATATCTTGTTTCTCTGCTAAAGCATAAACTTCAGCCTCAACTTTGAACAAATAAATACTTGTTTCTTTTACTTTCATATGATATGATGTGTTACGTAAAATCATGTCTCCGTATATGTTTGATAGCTTTTGACACCTGTTTATTGCAAAGCTATTGCTTACACAATGAAATTGCTGGCTATCGATTCTATTTTGCAGATGGGTGTCAAAGGATGGCATTGGTGCCCTTGGACGCTTATTCATTGGTCTGACAGTTTTCAAACCATGTGAAAGGAAATGATTTCTATTGATATGATCAAACCTTAGACAGAAAATGATATCTTGCAAGTTGCAGGTGGGAAGTTTGGAAATCTTTTTGATGATGATCCTAAGCAGTGGCGCATGTATGCAGACTTTATAGGCAGTGCAGGAAGGTATTGGAAAATTTATGGGTACTCATCTTTTAGTATTTTATTTGACTTGACCAATATAATACCTTAATTTTCAATGCAGCATCTTTGATCTCAGTACTCCATTATATCCTGCGTATTTCCTGCCATTGGCATCATTAGGGAATCTTGCTAAGGTATTGGACCTAATTCAGCATCACTTTTACTATTTAACATAATCGATCAACAAGCTGACTCTTTCTGCATTCCCTTTTCATGTTTACTTCTTTTTTGAGTATTAGTGTCAAAGAAAAGGAAATAAAAATAGGTCATACAAACCAATATTCTTTCTCAGTAATCCTTGAATTCATAAACATTTTCAATTTAATTGTGCAAATTTTAGGAGTCAACATTCTCTCTCTCTCTCTTATCCTTAGGACCTTGTTAATGGTAAACATTGAAGTTCAACAATCTTGTGACAGTAGTATTTTGACAGGCTGTTGCAAGAGGGCTGAAAGACCCTTCCTTTCGAGTGATACAAAATCATTTTGCTCTCTCTGATAACCTGGGAGATGTAGCAGCAAAGGCATGTACCGTATATGTAAACTTTGGACAATATCACTTGGTAAACCATTTGTAAAGTATGACTGTTAATGATTAGCGTGATTGATCATAACAGGAGGAAGTTTGGGAAGTAGCTGCTGAGCTTCTTGGTCTTGCCATTGGTATATTTGCCCTGGTCTGTGATACAATTCGTTAATATACTTTTAGTCTTTGACTGTATTCGATCATAAACCTTATTTGATCATTAAATTATGATTTTTTTTTAACGGAGGTAAATGCTTGTGCTTATACTGTCCTGCAGGATACACCTGGCCTCTCAAAATCATATCTCATGTTGGCATTAACATGGTTGAGCATGCGGGTTTTGCACCTTTGGTTTCGCTACTTGTCCCTTTCGGTTCTGCAATTTAACACAGTAAGATGTTAACTATAAAAACTCTTTTTATTAGGAAGCACTGAAGTAGTTATTCCTTTTCTGGTCCTGTCCCACCCCAACTGCCATTCGATATGGATTGCATCATATATCATCTACTCTTTTTCTTTTCCCCAGTAAGATCTCATGAGTCGCAAATATATGATGGTTACAATATGAATTCTAACTGAATGCAAAAATTTTTATGGACTTTTGGCCACTCAGGTTTAATTTGCTTTGATTATGTTTTTTGCAGATAAATATCAAACGTGCTCGTATACTAGTTAACTCCCATCTTTTGCATCGTACAGTTCCAGGTATTGATATCCAGATTTTACCTAATTTGTCATTTTATGCTGTATCATTTATCGAATTTATTGGTCAGGAATCAATGACTGCAATAGGAAAGAGAACATTTTGTTGTGGGAAAGGTTCTCAACTCCTCGTATTGTTTTTGGCGTCTCTATGGAGGAGATGGTTGGTGGAGAGAAAAATTGCTCAATGGTACAGCCTATTTTTGTTGAAGGTTACCTGTCATATGTTTAGTTACATTAGCTATAAAACCAGTTATTTTATATCCAGTACAAAATAGCTATAGGATATGAAGGCACTTAACTTTGATAGCTCAATGTACTTCACTAATGGCTAACTTCAATTTTCATTTGATCTCTGCACCAGATAAAGGGACTGCTTAATCTGTACCGCAAGGAAAGGTATTTTCTGGTAGTGAACAAACATCAACCGGAAGACTTTGAGGTCTTTATCTCTTTCAAGGTGTGCAATTATACAAGGCAATTGAAATTGGGAAAATTTGCATTTTGCTTTAATCTATGTCTATCCATTCAGTTATTATTTCATCTTGCAGGAAGGTGCTAGAAGTTTATCTGTATTACGAAGTGTATGGCAAACTTACTGGCTCTATCAGAACTGGGGCTGGTCAGATGATGCCTTCGATCAACTTGAGAAGAGCTTAACTGAACTAGATAATAGATTTCCAGATTTCTTGCGAAAATTAGAAGATGTTGGATGGGATTTGAATAATTTGAGTCTAAAGATCCCCAAGGAAATATCAGTCCAGGAAGTTGAAGCAATGTGACATTATAATTGCAGCCATATTATCCTATACCACGGTCAGGTCAGGTCCCTCGGTCCTCATAGTCATTGCTTTGGACCTAACCGTTCTCTTTAATTTGCAAGGCTCATCATAAACTCGACGCATTTGACTTTGTTGCTGAGTTTAAGTTCAATTTGTGCTTGTAGAAGTTTCTACCATACCCCCTCCCCCTAACAATCTCCTATTGATCAGTTGCTTTCTGGGGAATTTGAAGAATAGGAAGTTAGAAATAGCCATTTATTTATGTTATTTTCTTGGGATGTTTGATCAGTTGCTTTCCTTACCTAACAAGTGGACTTTGTTATATTGGCATTGAACATAGTGGAAAGCAGATTTTGTGTAATTGGAGGCTGTGATCTTCCAATGCCCTTAAACAATGACTACTTAACATCATAGTTGTATATATTTATGATTTGATGAATATGATAATGATTGTTATGACATATATAATTTGTTGCTTGAAGGTTTAATGGGTGGAGTGTTGGCACAGTGGCAGCTGACACCCACAAGTTAAAGCTTTTAACTCTGAAGCGTGCACGGTCCCGCCACAAGGGATACTTACAGGCATGAATTAGAATCCTTTTGAGAATGAAATATTGAATTAGTTGCAGCTTTCACTTCATTTCCTCTCTCAATTTGGTATTTATTGCATTCATTTTAACTTTGTTACAGAATCTGGGCAAAAGAGAAGGAAAAAAGAAAAGGAGTCATATTTTGTCTATATAAGGATAATCATACATATAAAAAATAATTAATTGACCTTTCAATTATTACTTTGGTCCCTTGATGGCAATTGAGGTAGTATATTTGCTACCAAGATATTCAATAGTTTTTGTTAGTAAGAGACTAAATCCATCGCCAATATGATAATTGAGGAACTAATTGGAGGGCTAAGTTAAGTATATATGGTATTTCACTATAGTTGGGAATCTGATACAAATAATATTATCATATGCATAATTACAACACACCCGATGAATTTTATAATACTATTTAAAGAAGTTCAATAATACATAAAAAAAAAAACTTTTTGGTAGTATTTGTTCTATACTTTCAATGCCCCACCATCGAGATTCGATCCTGTAACCACCCATTTGGAATGGTAATAGAGATATCATCACAGTACATAATAGTTGACACATAAGAAGAAAAACTTTAATTTATTTCAATTCATCATCGTAAGGAATTTTTCTTTAAAAAAATACATAATAAAGTTTAAATATTATATTATAATTATTACTTTTATAAATATTATTTGTAATTTAATTTACTCCATCATATTTAATATACTTATTATATCTTCTTAAAATATTATTTTAAGCTAAGGCTGATTTGATAAAAATTGAACCTAACTTGATACTTATATAATTTAAAATTTTAAACATTTTTTCTGATATTTTTTAAAAACCTATTAAAAGGAAAATGTTTTTGTCCCCTCATAAATTTTCTTCGTTTATATTATTATAATCAAAGGTTAAAATCAAAGGTTAAAGAATCCAATCAAATAATGTCATGTCAGAGAATTTTTTTTAAAAAGAGTAACATTACTCAAAACCAATCAAACTGAATTCCCAGCTGGTTTTGTTTTGTTTTGTTTTATGTATGGCGTCAAGCAGAAGTTTGGTATATTGGAGTTTTGGTGGTTCAAGGAAAAGGGTAGTTCATTACTCCACGTATGGTGCTGAATATTTGTTTTTTTCGTATTATAAGTATATATAATCCTCTTTAATTAAAGACAAGTTGACATGTCATTATCATGAGAGCCCCAAATCCCAATGATTGGTTACCATTATCATTGTTATTACGCATGATTATCAGCTAATCCTAATGACACTAATTTTTCCTAATTCTTACTTGCTAATACTATATACATGACAAGAAAAGTAGACCAATACATCTCTTTTTGATAAACTAACTGTCAATGATGACCAACAAGTTACGTGTTTAACTAGGCCTATCAATTCAAGTAAAATTATATGGTTTGTTAACGGGTTGATACAGATAGGATAAGACTAAATACAAATACGACTTGTTAAAGTTAGCGGATTATAATTCTAAATATCACAAACACAAACATGAATATGATTTTTAAATTGGTTAAATGAGTTGATATAATAGACACGCTTAATTAACAGGTTTCACATAAAACGAGTAACGGTAACTTGTTTAGAACATATTATTAGACATGTTAATGTAATTCTTTTTAGAAAATAAAAATTTAATTTTTTTTAAATCTACAATTAAATCTAACAAAATTGTAAAAATATTTAATTCATAACATGTCATAAATTAGCATTTATAGAATGATAAAAATAATATACAAAAATCATAACTAATACTAATATATATGTGACTATGGGAGTTTGGGGTTTAAGTGTTCTACGGTTTAATTGTTACTAATAATAGTATTGGTGCAAATTGGATTTCGTTTCATTAGCTATATGTGAGTTGTTAGGCATTATTTGTGATATGATTTGTTATTATTGTGATTTGATATTGTTCATTGTTATTATGTGTTTGTAAGTTTGTAATATATTCTTTAACTTAAATATTGGGTATATTGTGCTTACAAAAAACTAGCATATGTCATCAACTTTGCAATTATATTTAAGTATTTTGATTTATGAGAAAATCATTAGTTGTTATCCGAATGCACGTTCTTAATGAAGTCTGCCAATCAACAAACTCAATAGACACTTTTTCAAAGAGTCAAATTTGAAACTGTGTAATTACTAAGTTGACTATCCGATCAATTTGACTGGGGATGTTCTCATTTTTAAAAATTTGTCTTTATTCTTTGAAATATTTTAAATTTTATAGTTACTTGTGAATAGAGATTTGGAATCTCTTATTGGAGTGCATTTAGTAATTGTAAGTTATTATAAAGTAAAACTATTATATCATCCTCTCAATAAAAAAAAATGATAATGAAGAATTTTTAATTAATTATTCAGACTTTGTCTTGATTCAATTCTAGTGTAGTTTCCATGACTAGAAGGAATTAGCTTAGAAATAAAAATTTCAGTATTGACTATTATTTTATGTGAAAAATTGAGTAATCTATACTTCACCTTTGGTCATGAGACATTCTTCCCTCACTTTCACTTCCAACTTTTAAAAGCAAATAATTATCATTTTTTTTGTTAAACTACGTGTTCTCTTGAATAATTTATAACTATGTGAGACATATTTAAATTCATACCATATTTATATTAATCCCTGTCCGCATCTTAAAGGAAAAAAGTGATGAACATCAATTTAATTACCATGCATACGACTCTTTTTTTTTTTTTTTTTTTTGGTATCAAAAGGGAATCTTTGTTTGAATTGAATATATTCAAATTAAAGAAAAGGTGATAATGTTAGCATAAGTATAAATAACATATTCTGATGATATTTATATGGGTTAATTCCATTTTTTTTCTAGATTTATAGATGTTTGTCAACTTGTAGTCCTTCTTTTCCACAAAACAGCATTTTGATCTTAGTATTATTATGACATGATCATTTTTAGCCTCCCGTCAATAAAATCATTGAAACATTGTTAAATGCAATAACATGTTGATCTTTTTTTTTTTCTTTTTTCTTTTTCTTTTTTTTTTTTTAATACAAAGTGGCCGGATTGACCTGTTATATTTCTATTTTTATTTTTTGAAAAAAAAATCATAATTAAAGACATAAATCCCTTGTATTTTACGGAATTTAAACGATTTTTTTAATGGAGGACAAAAATAGTTATACCACAATAATATTAGGACCAAAGATGGATGTCATGAAAATGGACTAAAAGTGGATTATGACCTATAAATCTATGACAAAAAATGAAATTACTCTATTTATATTATGTATTAGGAAATTTCAAAAATTAATATGTAATGTTTATTCTTTAAAAAAAATTATAAATGTCAAAAATAGAAATCAAGAGTCAAAATTCACAAAGTTAGTCAACCGGATTAAGATATACAGTAAGAACGTAAATCAAAATGGAAGATGTAGTTGGGTAGTAGACTTAGTCAAAAATAAAAAAAATTGCAATTCATAAGAGATTGTTTGATCAATCGGAATTCGGAAGGGTTAGGGGAACGAAAGATATAATCTCCATAGAAGACTTTGGAACAAAATAAAAATAAGATATATAATATCTCTTATCAATAGTACAGTATAAGATAATGTCCTTAGTCAACAGAGTAAAGCTCTCTTATGGAACCTAAATAATGTCCTTAGTCAACAGAGTAAAGCTCTTGGAAGACTTACTTCAAAAGATATTATCTATCAATAAAGTCATACATATGGAAGAAGCAAATTAAAACAACAACAACAAAATGTGATTGTTTTTTTTTTTTTTTTTCTTTTGAAAACAAAAATGTGATTGTTCTCTCTTATGATATACAAAAGTCTTTAGTTATAGTGTTTTTTCTTTCGAATGAGTGAATGTATGACAATTTCGTTCAACTTATATGAGGAACAAACGCGAATGTCTTCTAAGGAACTGATGAGAATATATTACATCTTTTTAAAAAGAGCGATGAAAATGAGTTGTGTGTGTGTGTGTGTTTAAATGGAAAAAGAAATTAAAAAAAATACTTTCTGTTTTTCATTTTTCTAATAAAATTTTTATTTATGAGTTTATGTAATTTGGGAATGATGTGGTTACGATCGACATCGGGTGGGGGCTTGTGCTGGAAAGAAATACAGTTTAGACAACAACACTTTTTAGAAAAATTCTCAGCTTCTCTGAAGCACAAAGAGTCAAATGCCCCTCACATTGAGGTTCAAACTTAAAACCTCTCATTTGAGAAACAACAGCTATGCCGTTCAACTATAAGGCCTTTGGCAGAAAAATTCTCAACTTGGATTGAAAAGTTGGAAGAAAGATTATTTTAAAGTAAAGTAGCACGAAACTTGAAAAATAATTTTTGGACATAACTATTATCCTACATGGAGTGTCAATAAGTAAATTCAAACTTGAATTTAGAAAAGAAGAACAAGCTTCATAATACAATATAAATAGAGGTCTTTGGCGCCGATTAATCCTTGCCTAGGCGCCCAAAGAACGCCTAAGCGATTTTTTCAACCATTCTTTCAGTTGTATCATGGTGAGACATATTAATAGATTAACAAATCATGTAGCTGATGCTCTAGTAAAAATTACATGCTCTCAACCTAGTTTGGGACTTTGGGTGATTGGAGTCTCACCCAACTCTTGTGTTTGCTTAAAAAAAAGTTTAAAATTTTAGCCCTCTTCTCTAATCTTTTAGTTTATAATAATAACTACCACGCATTTGGGATATTCGTGAATCTCCATAAAACATATTTGGTACATGTAATATTCATTTAGGTTCAAGTTGAAAAATCAAAATTGATTAAACGGATGCAAAACACTTTACCTGTGGATCTAAATTATTCATATGAGATAATGAGAGATGCATATATAAGTATATAACAACAACAACAGTACTAATTAATATTAATAATTATAATTATTAATAATTAATTGGGGTACGCTTTGTCGGCTTCAACTAATGAATTGGCATCCAGTTAAGTTGAAGAGGGTGATGAGGACGGGGATGTCTGGCACGTACGTTGTGACACAAATTTGTTTACGTTCCATACACTGCACTGTGCACATCTTTAGGATGACACGTGCATGCATTCTCACTTTCTTCAATCTTCATTGCTATCTTCTTTTGTGTATACAAGATCCTACTATACAATTGTGCACAGTGCACATCCTTAGGATGACACGTGCATGCATTCTCACCTTCTTCAATCTTCATTGCTATCTTCTTTTATTAATTGTTTTGTCTTCAATTCCTTTCTGCAACATTTAAGCTTAACTCCACCTTAGCTACAATTGCCTAGTTTTAACTACTCATAAATATTTATTAATATTCATATTTAAAATTAAGTGTATAAGGTTTTCCATCCTTTTCGTCCGATTAATAATGACACTTGGCAACTAGCGAGACTATTAGTCTATTGAACGAAATATGTATTCTTCTTTTTATACAAAAGTGTCACTTCATTTGATTTATAAATCATAATTTGGTTCTTATTAGTACTTACTAAACTTATTGTATAGTCCGTCGGAATTTGACTAAAATAGTAAATTCATCTAGTTTAGAAATATATATTCTTCCACTACACATTTAAAATTATCTTATTTTTAACGTCATAATATAGTATTGGTAAATGGTGAATGACGATTGTAAATGACTTGTTTTATTTCATCCTATTATAAAGACATGTCGATTAGTGCAAGTATTAGTCTATAAAGAAAAACAAGCATTAAAAAAGTGTCACTTCATTTGACTAAGGCGGTCCTTGTCCCGAAAATTTTGTCAATTGTAAAATAATTTGGATTATGAAGTGACTTTTTAAATTTGTTTTTGTTTAACTTTGCAAGTCATGTAGCTTGCAAGCTTTCTTAATTAGAAACTTACAAACTGTAAAAGGCTACAGCATGGCAGCCTTTTGTGTACTTTTTAATTTTATTTTTTATTTTTAATTATTTTATTATTTAATTTTTATATTTATAAAAAATTGATGATACGGAAGTCGAATCCGTTTTTTAAAGTGAAAGAATATTTCATATCGATAGGGATAGCCTAATAGATGAAAATTTGATTCTTATAACACAATCTATCAGGGCAAAATAGTAAATTTAACTAGTTTAAAATTATTCTTTCACTAAACATCTAAACTTTTATTTTTTTTTTTTTTTTTTTTTTTTTTTTTTTTTTTTGAGAACAACTTTTATTTTAGTTTTAATGTGACAAATTGGCAATTGTAAACATCTCATTTGTTTTCTTTTCATATAATTAATAAGAATACATGGCGTTTAGTGAGAGTATTAATGTATAGTGTTTTTGGTACAAAAGTGTGACTTCATTTGACAAATATACCCGAAATTGGTGTTTATGTAACCCAACTAATTAAGTTTGTCATTTTGTTGGTTTAATAACTATAAAGTTTTAATTTTCAAGTTTGCTTTTCAGCGGCAATGACTTATTTACCTTTTTCGTTTAAATTTGGTCAGCTATATGGAATTTAAATTAGTTTATCTCTTTAGATATTGACTCTTTGTGCTTCAATAGATTGAGAAAGTAGTTATGGAAATAGTGAGAGTGTGTACTATTACTAGTAGTTACATATGTTAGAAGTGGTGGGCAATTAAAATACAGAAATACGGAGTAGTAAATTCATCTCATCAAGTAATCTTCCTCTACGTCTGAGCCTATCTATATACGGAGTTAGCAAATTGGTGTAGTTCAGTAAGCTCAACTGCAAAACCTGAAGAGGCGTGCGGTTCAAGCGAAACACTCGAAAGAGCAGTGTCCCTCACCCCAACCACCGCCCCCACAAATCCCTTCTTTCTCACACTCAAATACCCTCTCAACATTTTCTTGCACAAACCCAAACCATCCTTCGCCGGCTCTGTATTTCTGTTCAGCTGCCAAAAAGATCAGAACTTGAGACTTTTCTGGGGTTTTCGTTGACTTAATTGGGGTGTGTTTGGCGGGGAAAAGTTTGGGTGGTTGATTGAATGGGAGTAGAGATTAATACCGCAAGGGGAACAATTCATGAGGGTGATGAGGAAGTCCTATAAAGATTCACTCAAAGCGCTTGAAGCCGATATTCAACATGCCAATACCTTGTATTGTCTTTTCTCCCCTGTTTTTTTTGGATATTTTTTTCCCTTTTTAGTTCTTGGTATGGCTGGATGGAGGTTTAGTTGAGATTCTGGGATTTGTACTTTATTCTCTTCTCCTTAGTCTAACTTTGCTTGGTTGAATTTCTGTGTTTGGTTTGTTTTAGAAAGTATAAATCTTTATCCAGAACTTTACCTTCTGAATTTGTGTTGAGCAGTTTAAATCTTTTATCCATATCTGTATCTATGAAATTTGATAGCTTAATGATGTTGGGTTGTACCTTCTCTAGCAGGACATTTTGGACATTTTCCTAGAATAGCTCACTGTATTGACTTCCATTTTGCATTTTCCTGGAGGGATTTCAATTTTCCAGTCTGTATTGGTTGATTTATGAATTATTATGACATTATCAATTGTGAATGTCCCTCTGGAATGTGATCATTGAATGCCATGTTTAATGATTTCCACATTTTTTTTCTCTATTTTCTCTTTAATGTTGCATAATTTAGTAGTGTCTTTCTGGGATGCAGGGCTTCTGATTACCCAAGAGAATATGAAGGGGCTTGCCTTCAGATGAGGCTTTCTTATAGTCCCTGTGCTCATGTCTTTCTGTTTCTTGTTCGGTGGACTAATTGTCATCTCGCGGGTGCATTAGGATTGCTCAGGATCCTAATATATAAGGTTAATTTTGCAGTTCTTTGTGTATGCTCGCTCTGTGGTGTTGTTAATCTTTGATGTGGTCGTGAAATCGTGTGACTCGTGTTGATTACAGGCTTATGAGGATGGCAAGACGAGTATGTATGTGCATGAACGAAAAGCTACTATTAAAGAGTTTTATGGTGAGTATTTGGTACAAAAATTAAAAATTTCTCCTTTGTTTAGTGGGAGAGTATAGTGTTATGGAATGTCGTATTGGTGATGAGTTTAAATTCACGAACAACGACATTGAACAGGGGTAATATTCCCGTCTCTTTTGCTACTCCAACGGGGCATAACTGATGTCGAAGACAAGAAACAGAGAGAGCTCTGTGCAAACAAATACAGCAAAAGGGACGAGACAAGCAAGGGCAAGATTCCCGAGGTTGAAATCGAGAGGGAGGAAGAGTGTGGAATCTGCATGGAGTTGAAGACGAAGGTTGTTTTGCCGGACTGCAATCATTCTTTATGTATGAAGTGCTATAGGAAGTGGTAAGAAATCGGAACATTCCATGTTACCTAATTCTTGACTTCTCGTCCCGTTAATATGTTAAGAGTACTAAAATCTGCTTGGAGTTGAAAACTAACATTGTTTTGCCAGGCTGCAATCTGTTATTTAGACACTGATATCTGCACTAATTTAAGTTATCTGCAGCCCAACTCAACGTCGGAAATGGAGAAATCAAGATTATTCGGATTTACATTTAAACGTAACATGTTAACAAGAACTTCTTTG
This sequence comes from Ipomoea triloba, assembly GCF_003576645.1. Taxonomy (NCBI): domain Eukaryota; kingdom Viridiplantae; phylum Streptophyta; class Magnoliopsida; order Solanales; family Convolvulaceae; genus Ipomoea; species Ipomoea triloba. The sequence goes on from NC_044930.1 coordinate 5,110,621, forward strand.
ACATCATATGACTAATTCTCTCGATAGTTTTGATACTTCTGTGATTTAGGATATTTGCTTCCACATTTGCACAATGCATTCTCGAAGTTGTCTTTCTGGTGCTGATGAATTGTTACATGGATTGATTGTTTTAGGCGTGCTCGATCACAGTCATGCCCGTTTTGTCGGGACAGTCTGAAAAGGGTGGACTCGGGCGACCTCTGGATCTACACACACAATAGCGAAATTGCAGACTTGGGTGCAATTGCAAAGGAGAATTTGATGAGACTTATCATATACATAGAGAAGCTGCCTCTCAGCATTCCAGATCCAACACTTGTTTCCTATGATCCTTGCTTTAGATAATGCTTAATATTAAGGGGTGATTTAATTTGTACATATAACAACAATGGTTTTTTTTTTTTTTATTGCTTCTTTGCTTCAGAACTTTATTACAGTATAGGTGTGTTGGCCATTGCCAGCAAAGGTTGATATGATTTCTGCAGTGTAATTATTTCATTGTTAATGTACAAATGGATTCTTTTCAAGATTTTATGCTTGCCTGAACACTATATACTGCCCACTAAGTAACCCAACAAAGGAGCTAATGAAAGATGCCATTTTTTTTTGTCTGTTTCGGTTTGTGTTGCGTTCATAAAATTTGATGAACTTTTAACCTTACAGTTACAAGATGTTCTTGCAAAATTTATTTTAATTTTCAATTTTACAATTTTATTAACAGTTTTAAGTGATTTTTAATTAGTCTTTTATGGAAAAATATTTATTGTAACTTTACTAAAATATGTACATTTTTTGGATGACAATGGAAATCTGCAATTATTGAGTAGGAAATCTGCAATTATTGAGTAAAAAATTATCAATTAACAGTTAAACCAACTTTGCGTTGCTCCAATTTTAAATTATTTTGATTTAATCAATTAGGAAAACCGGATAGGGGATCGGGTTAGTTACCCGGCCCGCAATACATATGTATATATAACTCCATAGGTCCTCGTCAACGAATTTCGTTCTTCAGGCTGAGCACACAGGAAGGGAATTTTGCTCTCTTCTCATCATCAGCTATGGCCGAGGTAAAACAATCGAACAATCTCATTCCCTTTCCGATTTTTGTTTCGCTTGTATTAGGATTTAGGAATTGACTGTTTTTTCTTTGTTTTTTGGTCTTCTAATAATTTTTGTGATAATTCACAGGCTTTGGGAGTTTATTGTGTCTTTATTTTGCTGCTAATTCAGAGTCTCTGACACGATAGTCTATGGGTACCTTCTATCAAATGGTGTTTTATGAAGTGAATTATAGGCCAATGCTGCTAACGCATAGTATTTAATTTGATGTTTGGGGGGGGGGGGGGGTCTTGCTACTTAGGTATTCATTTTCTCTTAGACCTTAAAAAGAGGGAGAGATTGTATATTATCCTGAAACTAAATGGAGAAGGGATAAATTAAAAGTCATGAATACAAATAACTATTTTGGTGGCTGAAAGAACATGGTTTTCTTCCTAGTCATAATTTTTCTAGTCTCAAGAAAAACAATTATCCAGGTGGCAATTTGAAATCACAAATACACTGTCAAAGTGACCTTTTTGTTGCCATCTTTAAATCTACTTTCAATGTTATATGAGTGGGCAATAATGGAAAATGAAAAATATTATTAGCAGAGAGGATAAGATGATCTTTCTGCTTGGGGAGAGAGGGAATTTCTATAAGCTTGAAGAGAGGTAGTGGGACTTTATTTACCTCTCAGTATCAAATATCAATATAGTTTGTAGCTACTAGCTAGGGCCAGTGGCTAAAAGATCAGGTTCAATGACCACATTCTTGTTGTATCTCCGAGACTGCATCGATTTTACTCTTATTCAATGAGTTTGCTTTCCGAGATGTTTGACATCTCAATAGTGTTCATACTTCATAGTTTGTTGGCGATTTATGAATTACCTTGGATACTGATTTCATTCTGAATGGAAAATAAGTTTTACTATTTCATATTTTGATTGTCAAAAGGGTGTATACAAAATTACTTGTTTATTCATATGTTTTGTTTTCCATCCTAACATTGTGACCCTTGAATCGATTAGTATAGCACCTAATAAAGCAAGCAATTTATTTATTTTTTCTATCACTAATTCTACAATAAAATTGTAGGTGATTTCATCTCAGCAATCAGAGACCAAGTAATTGTTTTCCCTTTTAAGATAGTGACATTTTGTATTATATGGCCACTGGAAGACATATTCCATCAATGTATGAGGGGCATTCTACTCCTGCTGCAGGAATGACATCTTATGGTTTGTTGCCTGCTGCACATCACTCCATGGATTCACGTCCTCTTCATGACATTTTGGAGAACAGATTAGGTTCCCAAGCAGCAGAAATAGAGCAGCTTGTTACGGACAATCATCAATTAGCATCTACTCTTGTGGCCTTGAGGCAGGATCTTGCTGCAGTTCATGAGGAAATAGAGAAACTCAGAGAACATGTTAGAAGTATTCGAACTGAAAGTGATATTCAGATTCAGGTCATATTGGATAAGATGGCAAAGAAGGAAGAGGACATTCAAGCTTCTGATAGTATCAAGAAGGATCTACAACAATCCCTTGATGAAGTGCAGAAATTAGTTACCGCTAATCAGGAGTTGAGTGCTAAAATACAGCATGCTACTGAAGAATTGGAGAAAGCTCGTTTAGAGGTCAAGAAGTTACCAGAAATGCACACCGAACTTGAAAAATTGCAGCAAGAACACCAACAGTTACGGTAAGCATAGCTTTTAGGATTGCTCCTTTTGTTTTTCTATTACTGCTACTATTTTCTCATTTGGAGGAGAGGGCTGCAGAGGGAGTATGGAGACAGTGGTATTAGGGGAATCGGAGAAGTACATGAAGATTTGTATATTTGGACTAACCACAAAATCAACAGTACCTTATTTGGAGCAAACCAAAAGAATTATGGGGACCCTCTTTGTAGCCCCCTCAAAATAATGATTGCAATTGCAAGTGGTACTAAATCAGTTTATTCATCAAAATAATATATGCAATTTTGTTATGCTTAGGTTTGGTTTGGGCTTCATATCAGGATGTTTTATGCAGTCTTGTTTACTAAGGACTCTATGTGTGTCTTGACTTTCAGGATGCCTTCGTGTGTTGAATTCTTGAATGAGTACAAGCATTTATCACATTTCTTATGCTTTTCCTTGGGTTCTAGACTTCTAGATAGTGTTTTTCCACCTATACTAAATTTTAACAGTTAACACTACCAGATGCTATTTCATTCTGCTTTGTTTGGGATTCACATCAATAAATATGATTTTTTATTTGTCTTTTTAGATGTTTTAGCGTTGAGGATTCGTTAAACTATTGAATTTTTAAATGTGTCCTAGCATTTGTGGCATTGCTATTGGATGCTTTTCTCTGGTTCTTTGTTGTGTTTTTTGACCTTTAAGAGATTGTAGCACGCCTACTCATGTTAGTGTGGAAGAAACAGAATGTGATTATGTGAAAAAATGTAGCACATGCGCTTTAGGCATATTTTTGAAATATAATGAGATAGCAGCATGTGATTTTTTACTGATCTTTATTATTATTATTTTTTTTTTTGAGGCAAAAGCAAGACATTTGAGTATGAGAAAGGTCTAAACATAACGAAAGTTGAACAAATGAAACTTATGGAGATCGACCTGGTTGGCAAGGCTAAAGAAGTGGAAAGATTGCGGACTGAGGTGTTAAATGCAGAGAGGAGAGCTCAAGGTAACAAATTTGTGCTAGTATCTAATCCTATTCTCTCCCTCTCCTACGTTCTTACTTACAAGTGTTGCTATCCATGCAGCAATCAACTCATATGGTCAGCCTTATATGCACCCAACTCCTCCAATACATGCTAGCATGACGTATATGGATGGCTATGGAAGGCCTCATTCACAAATGGGCATTCACTCTACAGGAGGCACTTCTGGAACTGCCCCTATTGGAGTAGCAGCCGTCCCTCCAAATCCTGCCTGGGGACGAGGAACATATTAAGCTTCACATGCTAGGCAGTAAGTAAATTGCATTTCCTTGGGGCTTCAGCTGGAGATGATCTCCCCGGCCCCTTTACTAACTACAGGTGTGCCTGATTGTTTTTCCGTCCTCCCAAAGCACTGTTGGGCCGGGATGTGGGGGGCTTTTGGGGGAAGGTGTGCCTAATTGTCTGTGAATTCCCTGACTGTTACTTCTGTAAATTCTATCTAAGCTTAAGTGATTGATGGTATTAAATTACCAAATAACTGAAGGATATGAATGAACTGTGATATAGGAAAATTATAGCCCGGAGAAAGTGTTGTATTTTAGTAAACTAGCAGGTATTGCCCTGTGAGTATACCTGTTGTTTATAAGATTATTTTTGTAATGGTAAAAATGGTTCAAAGTAAAGACTGAAGTTTATTGTAACATTTATTCTTTAATGACTAATATTTATTCCTTATTTTTATGCTTAATTTTTTTTTATTATAATTTGTATCATAATTTATTTTATTTTAATTTTTTATACTTTTTTTTTTGGATTTCTATTTTGCAAATAGAACGCTTCATCTTAGATTTGTATTTTTTTTATTACTCGTAGTTTGTTACTTTGTTATGTTGTAAATATTTTAATATTTATATATTTTATATATGCGCTTATGTTTATTATATATTTATTGTGTATAAATAGTAATAAAAGAACAGTCAGGTTCTTTCATTTTATTTTTTCCCATTCACTTTAAATATGTAGCCAAAAATATATATATGTTGTTGTTTCAATTGTTATATAAGACGAATTGCTTCAATTGACACTTTCAAATATTATATTAGTAAGTAATATTATCATATTAAAGCTTATATATATACACTATTGGGATTAAGAATATTAATATTTTATATTAAAAAAATGTCAAATACGGTATTGAACTTCTACACTATACAATTGGATTACCGAATAAAAAAAGACAAAAATTTGTATGAGACCATCTTACAGATCTTTATATGTGAGACGGGTCGGGTCAAGATGAAATATAATACTTATACTAACAAATGCAATACTAAATCATGACTAAAGTATTACATTTCATCTTGACTCGACCCGTCGTTACACAAGTGTAACCCAATAAAAAAAGTGTAATTGAGACATTAAACATGCTTAAGGTAAAAATGTAAAATAACTTAACATGTCAGTACCAGTACCACATACCATTCATGTAAACGTTTTAAAATCAATTATGTTAAATGACCACTCATTATTTTGATTTATTGTATCTAAAGTAACAAGTAAAAAATGTTTGCTTTCAAAAAAAAAAAAAACAAGTAAAAAATGTTAATTGTATTATAAAGATAATTTATTCTAGACATTATGAGCATTAATTATGTAACGTCCGTAACGGTTGGAGTTTTATGTTTATCATTATTACCTTCCGTTACAAATATATATATAATATATATATATATATATATATATATATATATATATATATATATTGTTGTAATACGTAGAAACGTTGAATGAATGAATGAAATCTTTTTTCTCATTTTCTCTTCTTACCGTTATTGCCTTGAGCATTGTTAAGAGCATAAGTTAACAACAAATTGCACAAATTTTATTTGTTTAATGTCTCCATTGTGCACGAGCCGTGCATAAACTAATTTAAGTTGCCTTATAATTGACCGGCTCAAACCAAGAAAATCGATACATCGCTTTCATTGAAAATCAAACTTGTAATATTAGTTAATAATCTGATCAACTTTGTTGGGTTGTCTTCATATTTTGATTTTTGAATGCAGGGACGGAAGTGTAATTGTGTAAAACAGCAAAGAATTAATCAAGAAAAATACGGAAAAAAATGATACAGTACAAATAAAATGGGAATACAAATATACGATCTTCATTTCTATTCCTGTTCTTGGCAAAAACTTGGATTCAATACAATAGTTGTCTCTTTCGCAAATTTTGCACCTCATAGCAACTGTTACAAGTATGTGAGCTACATATGTATCAATTGCTTCAACCACATTACTCATCTTCCCCAGTTCTTCTCTCATCTGCACCGAGGTCAGATAATTGTTCTTCAATCTTGATCATCTTTTCTTCCTTTATTTTTACTTTTAAATTTCTGTTTTTGGTTAATTTTTCTTATTTTATGAAGCATTTCCAATCAATGCCGATTAATTATTAATTAATATATATCCATTTTTGGGTCTGATCGACGTAATTTCTGTCTACGTTTCATTGGTTTGTGTTTTGTTTTATTTTTGTTTTAGCTGAAAATGGGATTATTGTTCTGAAGGGTTTTCGTTGTTTGAAGAGAGTGCGGAAATGGGTAGGCTATTCTTGCTCTTTCTCGAAGGCAGTTTCTATAGCTGCAAGTACTGTCAAGCACACCTGGCTGTGACTGATGACATTATCTCCAAGGTCTCTCTCTATTTGTGTGTGATATTGATGTACGATTTCACATGTATGCAAAATTGCATATCTGTATTTGTATAAATGTATGAATGTGTTTATGTATGTGTGTGACAAATTCAGACATGACTGGGCTGGGCTTGGGCAAATTGCATGTTTATTCTGCCTGTACGTGATTATGGAACTTGTAGGAGTGATGAGTCTAGAAAAAAAATTAATAGATCTATCTAAAGAAAGGAAACAAATCTTCTGTAGGTATTTTTAGGTTTGATCTCTACTTTCCTGATTTTGAAATTCTTGTGCTTATCCTATATTCCTACTAGGGATTAATCATGCTGCTGTAGCTTACTCTGGGTTTACTTTTCTGTTGTTGTGTCTTGACATCTGAATATAGAGTTAAGTTGACGAAGCTGGTTGCACCAGTGTTATTGAGTGAAAGCAAGGTTGTTTATCTTTGGATCAGTATTGATGAGATTTGCTGAGGGAGCCTTAGCTATGACCACGTGGTGTAGAAGTTATTGAGCCTTAACAAGGTTTGAGTAGTCCCCTACTTCTAGGGTGACTCATAAAGCTTTATGGGAAGGAGAGATGAACGGTGGTACCATAGGCTTAAGTGGGTGAGCTGACAATGCCAGTTGCTTGGTAGTTCTTGAGTGAAAGTGAGGTTCAGTAAGGTTCAATAATGCCATAGCGGCATAGCCTAATGGATCCTTGATATGAGTATATAACCTTCTGATGCACAAGTATGTGAACGTCCTTTGTGGAGGATAGTCCATCAAAAGGTAGGATAGAAGAGAGATAAATAATTGCACCTCAGGTTTCATCCCTTGCATGATTGGAATGCGAATATTTGTATTTACTGTGAGGCATCTTGGGTCATCTGTTAATGGACACGTGAGTTGCATCCATTTGCCACTCAAATAGTCGTTGCCAAACATGCTCTCCTAGTCTCCTTGTGTTATACCACCATTGGTACAATATAAGAAAATCAACTTGACTGAAGGAGAATAATTCATGTCTGTAAGTCTTTTTGGCATCAAACTCTTCTTCAAGGACTGATATAATTTCCAAGCATTGGGACATTTGGAGACATGGAAGAACATGGTGCTAGTGTAGGACAAAATCAATTTTAGGCATCTCTAGAGCTTTGGAGTGTTATCAAATCCCTTAATGTTGACAGGAAGAACTTTCAAGTACATCAATACAGTGAAACAGGTAGTTCCAACAGTGTTTTAGGCATTCGAGTCAGAATTTAAATTATCTGTTTCAGTCCTTGGTTACACTATATTCATGAAGTGGAAACAATCCAGTTACCAAACAAAAATTTTTAGGTTCATCTGAAGCCCCAACAAAAAAGAGGATTACATATTTACATTTTCAACAATTTGATCAACTTTTTTTGGTCATTATTATGGTGGTCAAATGAATATGGAAATGTCTAGTGACATGTATTTGCTGTTGCCCAATCTGATCTTTCAGCTAGGATGATCTCTAGTTTGCCCAACGGAGTATGCACAAGTACACTGTAAATATCACTTGCTTCTTTGTCTACACACATAGTGTGGTTTTCCTTGTTTAATGAATTTAGTCTTAATGTTTGCAATGGAATTGCCAATTGTGTATTGAGTTCTAATGCTGGCAATCTTTATTATTGGTTATATACATAAGTTTAGTTGAATATTCAGTTGTAACGTAAGGTGACAGTACACCAGATATAACTTATGCAAATATTAATAGGCTAGCAAAGTGATGAATCTGTATTTCTCCTTGTTTATTTTTGCATATAGCATCCAATATCCTCACCATTGTTGGACTAATCCGGATTTCACCTAGGTTGCGCCTACAAAGTTTGACTCTTACTCAGGAAAAGGTTTGGCCCAGAACTCTTCAACATGGCGCACACATACAAGAGTTTATCCTCTTCTGACCTTGCAGTTGCTTTAGTAGGCCTGCATACCAACTACCCCAAGCTATTGGGCTGGTAGTTGGAGACCTGCATTTAAGTATCAATTTTGAATTTTTATTAGATAACATGTTTTGCTTTCCCTAATGGGCATAGCTTTGCTTCATGATTCAACAACATGCTTATTATTTTGTTATTTATTACATTCTGTATATAAACAAGAGAGTTATAATTGCTGCATAGATTCTTTACTAAAAAAGTAAAAATTATATTGCTATTCAAAGACATGAAAACCCTTCATTCAAAATAATTGGAAGTCCTAATTGGACAAATCATTAAAATGATGAAATTTTCTCAGCCTCCCCTGCCTCAACTCTTCGTCTATTTCTCCCCAAGAGAACAGGCAAAAAAGAGGAGAAATTAGTCTGAATTCTTTTGTCAGCTTTTATATGCATTAACCTGTTTTTCTATGTACGTCTTTTCGATTTATTCATCATGTCTTCCTTTGAGAATGCAAGGGCAAATGTATATGCATATCTATAGATAGACATTAATATGCACATATGAAATACATATCCTATTTAAATGCTAGTAATATGGAATGCAAGGAAACACTGTCACTCTATGAAAATATCCTCATTTAGGTCCATTTCACTACTTGGCTTTTCTTCATTTCTTGTTTAGATTTGTGCCCTAAACCGCAGGCCCAATACCATTGTCCAAGTCAGTTGGGAGCTCACATGTTGAACCTAAATTATAACTTCTAATACTCTTTTCCAGTTTTCCAACTCCCAAGCAATGCCAGACATCTGAAATGAGTGTATTGCACTGAGCATTATAGAAGAAGGCTATTAGTACTAATTGCTAAACAGTGCAGCTTTGTTGATGTTTTTATCATCCAATATGCTAGTTATCCTGCTACTAGTTGTCATTTGTCTACTTGCTTAATTCTAACCCAAGTGTTCACCTCTGCTTTCAGTCTTTTCACAGCAGGCATGGAAAGGCATATCTCTTTGAGAATGTGTAAGTATTCAGTGGTAGAGTGCCAAACTTTTCCAACATAGGATATGGTTAACAGGGTGCGATCTTTACTAGCTGTTATCAAACTCAGGCCTTTGATAGCTGTGCATTCCTCTGGACATCCCCATTCCTGCTTTCATATTTTGTATTTCATATTAGTTCAAAAGAGTGCATATGAACTTTTAAATGAAAATTATGATCAAATGAATGGCCTTGTGATCTTACTAATAAGTTGCATGCCTTTTCTTTGCTCGTAACTTTGAATAGATAGAACAGAGTTACATCAACAGCACAGTTCACATTTTTGCAGAGAATTGACGGGAACAATTCTGTTGAGAAGAGCTTTATTTCTTCAAAACTAATCGCATTCGTTAATGTTGTGTGCTTAGCTTTCTTGTGGAACTGCAGAAAGAACTGCTGCCCTCATATTGATGCCATAACAATTCAATCTCTCCTTTTGTGTTACAGCGTTAATGTGTTTGAAGGGGAAAGGGAAGAGCGGATGATGATGACAGGAATGCACACTGTTGTTGACATCTATTGTGTGGGCTGTTGCAGTTTGCTTGGCTGGAAATATGTGAGTTTCTCATTCGTCACGTGATACACTTGAATCACCTATTGTTACACATCCTTCTGACATAGTTTCTCCAATAGTTTGTGGTGATAAGTTTGTGCTAACTCCAGGAATCCGCTGAGGACAAAAGCCAGAAATACAAGGAAGGGAAATTCATCCTGGAAAGGTATGTATTGCACTGATCGATACTTTTGGAATTCTCCTTTCCTTGTGCTTATATACCATACCAGATCAAGGTTTTCACGTTTTCTCCAACTGATTTAGGTTCCAAATACTGGGACCTGATGGAAGCGGCTACTCAGGTAGCCATGAGGCTCAGCTTGAAGGAGGGAGTGATGGCGATGAAGCCTGATGATCTGATCTCATCTCATCTCCCATCATCACTTAAGAAGTAATCATCTGTCTTTTATTATTCCCTTCCAGTTGTACATCCTCAGCTCAGTGACCCATATAATGCAAGTAGCCTAACACACAAAGTTTTGCAGCATATACTTTTTAGAATGGAGATTGTCTCTCCATTTCACAATGATTGCCTGTCCTGTAAAATAAATGAGTAAAATTTAGTCATACCCAATGCAACTTGCTGCCTGCCTATACAGGTTTTGAACCCATTACATTTCACAAGTAGAATTTTACTTGTAGAAATGATTTTTCAGGTCGATAGAAAATTCGATTAGTACGATGTTTCTAAGGGAGTAGAGTATAAATGAGATGGAAAATGTAAGCGTATTCTTAAAAACATAAGAAAAAAACGAAAATTCGATTGTGCTAGATAAGAGTATCCTCATCAACTATGCATTTTACACAATTTTTGAAGTGTCAACTAGGAGAGAGATGAGTAAGAGAAAAGAGGAGGAAACGAAAAAGGGAAAAAATCTGACAAACTTCAAAAAAAAAAAAAAAAGAGGCTAAAAACGAGCCTATCATGGCACGTGCATTGCACGTGCCATGTTGGACACAAAGTTCTGTGTGCGTTACTTAAATCAACGCACCCTGTGTGCGTTACTTAAATCAACGCACTTCGTGTGCGTTACTTAAATTTGCTCAACATATGAGCTCCACCGGCTCCACACAAAACATAATTTGCAAGAAAATAAAACCTCAAAAACCATCTTCCCATTTGTTAAAAATCCTTCTTTGATTATTTTCCTCTACAAAAACTTCCTTGAAACAAGAATCCTATTCCCATTTTTATATTTGCTCTAGAGGTGGAGTGATTTGTTTTGTGTCTCACCTCTCTCTCCCTTCAATTCAGGTTCGATTTACAACATTTTTTAATTAAATTTTTTTTTTTTTCATTTTTCAATGGTTCGGTCATGCATGATAGTATTTTTCCCTTCTTATACTAAGACTTTTATTCGTATATGACACTATGCCAATAATTTTGTGATTGTATATTTTTGGGTGTTTTTTCTATTCTTCCTTTGATACTTGGGATACTCTTCGGTGCATTAGGTTGTATTTTGTAGCTAGGGTAAGCATGGAGTGGATATGAGCATATTTGGGGTGAATCTAGATTATATATACTAAAAGGAAATTTGGAAAATTCCATCTATATTCGTTTCTAATCCGCTTAAGACAAATTTAGAAAATCTCACCTGCATCCAAACTCAATTTGCTAAAGGAAAATTTAGAAAATCTCATCTCCATCTGCATCCTTTAGGGTTGTGGTCTTGTGGAACTAATCTAGTTCGATATGTTAATGACGGATCAGATCGGATTGGCTGTGAATCATATGACAAATTCTAGGTTAAAAAAATAAAATAAAGTATAATAAAAAATTCAAACATTTAAAAAATCAAAATAATAATAATTTTTTCAAACATCACATTCCAAAAAAAAAAAAAAAAACACTCCCCTAGGTCATATTTTGCAGCTAGAGGTGAGTGTCGGCGGATTTTGGGTGAATTCACATCCAATTTACTAATGGCGGGGGTGAATTCACATCCAATTTACTAATGGCGGATTTGAAAAATTCTATTCACATCCACATCTAATCCATTAAAGATAGGCTTGAAAAATCTCATTCACATTCACATCCAATTTAGTAAAGGAAGATATGGAAAATTCCGCTCGAATCCATTATTTGTAGTGCAAACCTAATCTAATCCAATCCGTCAATGGCAAATGACAAATTGGATCCAGATCTTTAATGTTGGATCCTAAGTTAAAAATTAAAATATATTATAATACAATAATTCAAACATTTAAAAATTAAATTTAAAATAATTTTTCAAACATCCCATTAAAAAAAATAAAAAGGAAAAGAAGAAGAAGAACAACCAATTATTATCCAATTTTTAAAAGATACAAATACTCAATTTAACAATAAATATCCATGCTCACCCCTATTTGTAGCCATATATTCTACTGTATATTCATTAAGATCTATTGACTTTGTATACGTACCATACCATGGTAAATAAACGATCTTTAATATAGATTCTTTGGATAATTGAAATTATATTTATGTAATAAGAAAATAGAATCAACAACCTTATTAGCTACTATATATCTTTGTATTTTATTTACTTGTCTTTTTTATTGAGTACACTTTGTACACCATTTTCTGAAAACCTTCTCAACAATTAAGATATCCATTCGAAAAACATGGAAACTAAGTGAACTTATGTGCCCCAATACTGGGAGGCTCATTGCTTCAACTAAGGTAATGCAAAATCTTTTAGATGGAACTTTAGGCAGTTCTCAAAAACAGATAGAAAAGTATTATCTCTAATGGTGTCTAGAACTAGAAAGGTGTGTGTTCTTCCACTATCCAACTATTGTTTATGGCCTCTTAATAATGTGGTGGACCGTAGTTCACACAGTGTTGCGTAGACCATAAAAGAATACATTTTAATATATTTAAAAGTATATTATTTGTGTACTGAATGTACACTATATAAAATAATGTATTTTTAATACTCAATAAGGTACTTTGCTTAAATACAAGGTACATTTTTAATATACTAAAAATACATTATTTAATAATATACTTTCTGTATTCAAATAATGTACTTTATGTACACAAATAATGTATTTTTTTATTTATGGTCCACGTAGTTATGTAAATTATGATTCATACAATATTACAATAATGATTGGAGTGATGTGGACCAGGCCGCACATGATTCATTAAGAGTTTCTATTGGGTCGTCACAAGTTTCAAAATTAAACTGTACTCTTAGGATAGCTACACATGGCCACGTGGGTTTGAACATTGGAGGAGTCAAGAAAGTCCAATAATGAGCCCAATCGATATTGTTTTCCTACTTAGTCTAGGAAATCCTACTTTGGTTGTCCTCAACCTAAAAATTATACCCTCTTGCAAGTTGGACACCACATGAATTTCTTCTTCTCTTTTTTTGTTTTTGTTTTTAATTTTATTTTTCTATGTGTTTAGCAAGCTTGCTTGCTAAACACATAAAAGGCTACCATTCGGCACCCTTTGTACTTTAACAACCAACTTTTGCTGCCAAAGGTAGCAAAAGTTGCCATAGAACTTGTGTTTTTTTTTATTTTACTTTTTTTAAAAGTTCTTTTTATTATTTTATTATTATATATATATAATATAAAATGAAAGCGAGACCCATTTTTAAAAGTAAGAGAGATTTATAGGGATGTAGAAATAGTGAGAATTTGTAAAATTTGATTATGTGAAAGTGAGACTCATTTTAGAAAGTGAGAGAAAATTATTGGGTTAAGGATAGCTTTAGATTAGGAAAGTTGTTTTCTATTTTAAGTTTTAGAAGGATTCATTATTTCTTTTCCTATTCTAAAAATGGCTAGTTAACACACAACTTTCACCGATAAAAGGGTGCATGTATTTTGATTTTAGAAAATCTAGTTATCAATAAAAATTCTTTTCAGTTTTAATTTCTACTTGTGTAAGAATCCTTCCTGCTATTCGTGGCCCTATCGAAATCAAACTTGCCTTAGGTGTTCGGAGATTGCATTCTTGAGTAGCTTGAGGTGTGTTAAGGATTGTTTTTTGGTCATTCGTGGAATCAAGGCTCGAGGGTGATCCTGTGTGCACCAATTAAGGTAACTGAGTAACTCTTCCTTATTGAATTCAAGAACATCTTGGACAATAATTCTTTGAATGAAGTCTTCTTACGAGATTCGTATCAATTTGATATCAGAGTCTATGATATCATTTTAAATTTGATTCTCTAAACGTTGATATCGTCGGGTCTCTGAATTTTTATTTTTATTTTCGTGCAACTTGTTATCTGATCTATAATCTAAGTAGCTGGATACCATCATATCCTCTTGAGCTAGCCTTTTAATTAGTTTGCTATTCATTGCTGGGCAGCTCTCCAGTCATGATGTACAATTTTAAAGCATAGATCCAGCAGTAATCTTTTCCTATTAATTATTCTCAACTTATTGGTTTAATGTCCATTATATTACCATCCTTAATATGTGAATTGAATCAAGTGCTTTATATGTCCATGTAAGTCAACTAGTTTTTTCAATGAGCAACGAAACAATAATGATGATATTCTATAATGGTAATATATTTTTATTTACTTATTTATTTTGGATGGGATTCTGATGGACTTATTTTTATTCTTTTGTTAGTTGTACTATTGTGTTAGGCTGTGCAGGTAACTTAACTGACAATATAATGGGTCGAGTGTTCTTGCAACAATTGGAAGGAACATTCTATAGGTGCAAACATTGCAAGGGACACCTAGCCCATCTGGATCAAATTTTCTCCATGGTTTCTCCCTCTTCTCTCTATATATACATACAAATCAATATATGTGTGTGAGTATGATAGATACATATTATATTGATAGAACCATATATGTACATATGTAATTATTATTATTAAAACTAATATGATTGTCATGTGTATGTGTATATGAAAATTTATATGATTATGAAGTGCAATTTACCTTAGCTTTTAAATGAATTAATTAACAAATTCATTAATTTGCAAATATATATTTTTTACGCCTGAACTTCACATTTGTTTTCAGGGTTTGCTAACCGTAAATGGAGAAGCATATCTCTTCCATGAAGTGTAAGTTTTCTGATCTTTGGATTTCACTGTACATTACAATTCCCTTTTCACATTTAATAATTAGCTAATCTTGGTAGGATAATTATTGTTTGAGTAATTATACCTTTAATTTGTTACAGTGTGAATGTTTGTATGGGGGAGAAGGAAGATCGGATGACGGAGAGAGGAATACACACAGTTTCTAACCTTTATTGCGTTCAATGCGGCAAGCTGCTGGGTTGGAAATATGTTAGTTTCTTCCTCTCATCTTCATTTCATCTACACCCTATCCATTTCTTAGTTGCATATATATATATATATGCATTCGGGTGCGAAATAACCTTCCCATGCGAACATGCTAACTTCTGAAAGAATGCACGGTAAGTATTACATGAATGCACAACAACTAGACAAGCGTGAGTGTGCGTGGTACATTTGTGCAGAGTTGGTGCAGTTGCGGTGCATTCGTGCAGAGCTGGTGCAGTTTCGGTGCAGTCCTTCAGTTTGCAAGTTCGCATGGGAAGTCCTTGTTAGGAGATTAACATAATGCTTTTGAAGAAATTTTACAATTTAGATTGTATTTTTTGTTTGGGGATAAAATTTTACATAAATTGATCGAGTTACAAGTACACCATAGCCTAATTGTAATTTATAGTACAATAATTATGAAAATAATTAATTACCATATAAAAAACTAATGTTATTAATTTCAGGAGAATACTGAGTATGTGGATGAAAGCTATTTAATTGGAAAATTTCTCATGGAGAGGTATTGTAACGGAGTATTTTTGTATTTGCACCATCATTTTATATATATATANCCTTATTGAATTCAAGAACATCTTGGACAATAATTCTTTGAATGAAGTCTTCTTACGAGATTCGTATCAATTTGATATCAGAGTCTATGATATCATTTTAAATTTGATTCTCTAAACGTTGATATCGTCGGGTCTCTGAATTTTTATTTTTATTTTCGTGCAACTTGTTATCTGATCTATAATCTAAGTAGCTGGATACCATCATATCCTCTTGAGCTAGCCTTTTAATTAGTTTGCTATTCATTGCTGGGCAGCTCTCCAGTCATGATGTACAATTTTAAAGCATAGATCCAGCAGTAATCTTTTCCTATTAATTATTCTCAACTTATTGGTTTAATGTCCATTATATTACCATCCTTAATATGTGAATTGAATCAAGTGCTTTATATGTCCATGTAAGTCAACTAGTTTTTTCAATGAGCAACGAAACAATAATGATGATATTCTATAATGGTAATATATTTTTATTTACTTATTTATTTTGGATGGGATTCTGATGGACTTATTTTTATTCTTTTGTTAGTTGTACTATTGTGTTAGGCTGTGCAGGTAACTTAACTGACAATATAATGGGTCGAGTGTTCTTGCAACAATTGGAAGGAACATTCTATAGGTGCAAACATTGCAAGGGACACCTAGCCCATCTGGATCAAATTTTCTCCATGGTTTCTCCCTCTTCTCTCTATATATACATACAAATCAATATATGTGTGTGAGTATGATAGATACATATTATATTGATAGAACCATATATGTACATATGTAATTATTATTATTAAAACTAATATGATTGTCATGTGTATGTGTATATGAAAATTTATATGATTATGAAGTGCAATTTACCTTAGCTTTTAAATGAATTAATTAACAAATTCATTAATTTGCAAATATATATTTTTTACGCCTGAACTTCACATTTGTTTTCAGGGTTTGCTAACCGTAAATGGAGAAGCATATCTCTTCCATGAAGTGTAAGTTTTCTGATCTTTGGATTTCACTGTACATTACAATTCCCTTTTCACATTTAATAATTAGCTAATCTTGGTAGGATAATTATTGTTTGAGTAATTATACCTTTAATTTGTTACAGTGTGAATGTTTGTATGGGGGAGAAGGAAGATCGGATGACGGAGAGAGGAATACACACAGTTTCTAACCTTTATTGCGTTCAATGCGGCAAGCTGCTGGGTTGGAAATATGTTAGTTTCTTCCTCTCATCTTCATTTCATCTACACCCTATCCATTTCTTAGTTGCATATATATATATATATGCATTCGGGTGCGAAATAACCTTCCCATGCGAACATGCTAACTTCTGAAAGAATGCACGGTAAGTATTACATGAATGCACAACAACTAGACAAGCGTGAGTGTGCGTGGTACATTTGTGCAGAGTTGGTGCAGTTGCGGTGCATTCGTGCAGAGCTGGTGCAGTTTCGGTGCAGTCCTTCAGTTTGCAAGTTCGCATGGGAAGTCCTTGTTAGGAGATTAACATAATGCTTTTGAAGAAATTTTACAATTTAGATTGTATTTTTTGTTTGGGGATAAAATTTTACATAAATTGATCGAGTTACAAGTACACCATAGCCTAATTGTAATTTATAGTACAATAATTATGAAAATAATTAATTACCATATAAAAAACTAATGTTATTAATTTCAGGAGAATACTGAGTATGTGGATGAAAGCTATTTAATTGGAAAATTTCTCATGGAGAGGTATTGTAACGGAGTATTTTTGTATTTGCACCATCATTTTATATATATATATATATATATATATATATATATATATATATATATATATATATATATATATATATATAATTTTGATTTGAGGTTAACTTTATTTTTTTTTTCATTTTTGTTTAATCAAGGATTCATCTATTGGATGCCAACGAAAATGATTAAATGAATATGCTGGTGACGATGAAGATGAACAACTTCTTGAGGAATCTAATGACTCCTGATGTAGGACAAGGGAAACAATGTCAACAAGTGACAAAGAAAGAAAAATTCTCAAGAACTAAATTGATTCATAATCTTTCAAATTGTATTTAAATTTGTCACTTCTAGATATAAAAGCCTGTTGTTTAAATAGAAATTTAGTAAAGTTGAAGAGTTGCAAATATTTAAAACATGTCTGAAAATGTAAAATAAACATAAAGAGAATTGTTCAAATTCCAGATATGCAATGATGTATGTGTGTGTTTTGGTATTCCTTCAATTAATATATCATTCCAAATTTGATCTCTTGTTGTTAAAGGTCTTGTAATCTGTTATGGAAAGATTTCTTTAACTATAGCATGCAATGGTTACTGAGGCTGATTGCCATTCATGAAATATTCAGTTAAAAGTTTTTTTGGGTTGTGACCGATCGATAAAAGGACAAATTTAGTAATTAGTGACTAGATGATTGTTGGGTAGAGGTCAACGAAGGGTCAAGTCTAATACCCTGTCTCTCAAAAATGTGGTGACCGTATATATATATATATATATATGGAATGCATTCATATGAGGACACATTCACTGTAGAGGATTGTGAGGAAACATTTTTTTTCATTGATTTAAAAAAAAAATAATGGTGTAGATTTAGGTGATATTTAGATTAATTATTGTCTAACCTTAAATGGAGAAGCATATTTAAGGAGCCTTAAATGGAGAAGCATATCTCTTCCATGAAGTGTAAGTTTTCTTTGGATTTCACTGTACATTACAATTCCCTTTTCGCAGTTTTAATAATTTAATTAGCTAATCTTGTGCCAGACTAAACTCCTCATTTGTTGAAAAATATTTTGCTACTTGTACTACTGGAGTGGTCAAGCTAAGATTGAAATAGAACTTAATCATCCCGCTTGAATCCCTTGATATATGTGTCAATATAATAGTGATTGGTAGGATAATTGTTGTTTGCCTAATTAGCCTTTGTTACAGTGTGAATGTTTTCCTAGTTGAAGTGCCAACTAGGAGAGAAAATAGAAGGAAAAGAGAGGGGGAAAAAATCTGACAAAAAGAACAGAGAAAAAAAGGTTAAAACTGCACGTGTACTGCACGTGTTATGCTGGACACAAAGTTTCGCTGAATGTTACTAGTTCCGCCGAACGTACTCTGTGTGCGTTACTAGTTCCGCTAGACGCACTCTGTGTGCGTTACTTAGCTTTAATTTGGTAAACATATGAGCCCCACAAAAAACATAATTTGCAAGAAAATAAAACCCCAAAAATCATCTTCCCATTTGTTAAAAATCCCTCTTTGATTTTTTTTCTCTACAAAAACTTCCTTGAAACAAGAATCGTATTCCCATTTTAGTATTCACTCTGGAGGTTTGCCCTAAGGAATTGCAAGGAGTGATCTGTTTTGTGTCTCCCCCCTCTCTCCCTTTAGTTCGATCAGGTTCGATTTACAACATTTTTTCATTTTTTAATTTTTTTTTTTCCATTTTTCAATAGTTCGATCATGCGTGATAGTAGGTTTCCCATCTTATACTAAGACTTTTATTCGTATACGACAGTATGTCAATAATTTTGTAATTGTTTATTTTTGGGTGTTTTTTTCTACTCTTCCTTTGATACTTGGGATACCCTTTAGTGCATTAGGTCCTATTTTGTAGCTAGGGTAAGCATGGAGTGGAAGTGAATCTAAATTAGATATACTAAAAGGAAATTTTAAAAATCCCATCCATATTCACTTCTAATCCGAGGCAAATTTAGAAAATCTTACCTGCATCCAAATCCAATTTAATTTGCTAAAGGAAAATTTAGAAAATCCATCTCCATCTACATCCTTTAGGGTTGTGGAATGAACTAATCTAGTTCAATCTGTAAATGACGGATTAGATTAGATCAGATCAGGTGTGAATCAGATGACGAATTCTAAGTTTTAAAAAAAATTATAATTAAAAAATTCAAACATCTAAAAAATCAAAATAATAATAATTATTTTCAAACATCCATTCAGGAAAAAAAAAAACACTCCCCTAGGTCATATTTTACATCTAGAGGTGAGTGTGGGACGGATTTTGGGTGAATACATATCCAATTTACTAATGGCAGATTTGGTGTTTTGCACATTTACTGTTAACATTTTGTATATTTAGTATTAAAAGTTTGCACTTGCAAAAATGCGAAAGCACATTATAATTAGGGTTTTAATTTTAGAGTTTTATGACTGAGTTTTTTTTATTTTATTTGGTCCAGTGGTTCACTTTTTACTACTTAAGGTCTGACATTTACATTTTAGATTTAAAATTTAGCATTTTCGTTGATTTTATAAAATTTACCAAGTATGCATATTTAGTTGTTGAAAATTACATATTAAGTGTTAAAGTTTACTTAGTAGTGTTTACATCTGATTCGTGTTATTTACTTGCACCAAAGTTCGTGTTACTTATGAAAATGCCACCGCGTCGTTTTTTTAAAATTACATCTGATTCGTTGATCTAGACACGTGGACGGGTGTGGATCGTTCTTATTTCTCTCCTGGGCACCCGTTCTTATTAGAGCGCCCCATATATATATATATATATATATATATATATATTAAATATATATATTTTTATTTTAATTATTTATTTATTTTGATGAATCCCATTTTTATTTATTACAAAATAAAGAATTTGTTTAATATAAACTCATTATAATTAAGAAGTATTTGATTCTAGTTACGATTTCAATTTTAATGTTTGAACTAAATGTAAGGAAAATTTCAATGGGGTTAGCTCATTCCACAATAACGAGTCATTGGATATTCTCATTAAAATAACTTTTGACTAAGATTCGATTCTCTAGAGTCTAAACCTTGTTCTATGTCAAAATGAAAGAAACCTCAAGGTTGACAAACTGACAACCTTCGAATTTCTATAAATTAGGGCGCGCCGCGTTGAATTGTTAACTATATTTAATTAACTGTGATTTTGTCAAGAGACTAAAATGACGCATGCATGAAGCATTATCACTTTTTTTTTTTTTTACAAAAGCAAGCATTATCACATAGTACAAAAGATAATCAGAAAGGAGCCCTCGATGCTACCATAAGTCATTGATCACTTGATCTCAAGTCATAGCAAAAAATAGTAAAATAAAGGTTCGAACTTAACCTCAAACATCATTGAAATTGGACGTCTCAGAATGGAATGGGGTGTGGGTTGAGTTTTTTGTGTGCATAGTAAGTCGGGGAATCGGGAACTAACTGAAAGGCTGCTCGTGCGATTCACAATTTACATCCTTCAATGACTCTACGGATGGGAGCCTGACGACCTTAACTTTTATGTTTTTCTTATAAATATTATAAAAAATAAAAATAAAAATAAAAATGACATGGAGTCCAAAGGAAGTAATGCTTCATCATGTGTCGTGACTGTACGTGTTCATAGAAGATATATTACTTAAAAAAAAAAAAAAAGCGCCAAACATCTTGTATTCAGATAGTACGTAGTGACTCTCCCATTTAAGAGGTCATGAAATCGAGCGTGAATGGAAATCGAGGTCTAATAGTAAATGGAGTTATTTAACTCTTCAAAATAATAATAATAATTTGAAATTGGTGGATGTATGTGTATAGTAAGATAACGAAAGTTATAACGGTACGGTTATATATGTTTGTCCAAAATATTGTATAGTACAACTTATATAGCATAATGTATAAAAAAAAAAAAAAACTTAACGAAAAAAAGGGACATAAATGAAAGTTATAACATTAATTCACACTATTATGTTTTTAAAATATACTTTAATATACTTTTATTTGTTGTTTTCTCTAAAAGTAAAAAGTGTGACGCGTTTGAAAATTTCAACTAGTTTTATTTGTTGTCGTTTTCATTGTTTGAAAAAAAAAAATTTACCAAAGCAAAGACTTGCAATGATTAAAAAAAGATGGATATCCATAATCGAAGTAACAGATCAACCAATTCGGCTGATGATAGTGTTTTATTTGAACAAAATTGTCAATTTCGTATATTATAAAAAAATATAGTAAAATGACACTATATTTACAAGTAATTAAACATTCACAACTTTCTTATTTTGAAATATAGCACCTCTATATACTAACATTGTAGCATTTTTCTATCTTATTCAACTAATCAAGTTATATATAAGTATTCATCAATTCCTATCTTTACCACGTTAGATATTCTTCTCTTGCTTGCTTAAAATACTTAAGCAAACAAATTTTTATTCAACAACCCTCCATAAATTAATTTGTGCATATAAACAATTATACGTTACTAAATGTGAATGCATAATTAGTTAATATTATTTCATATATTGACATTATGTAATCATATACACGTTAAGATGATAGCCAGTGGCCATAGCTATGTAGGAAATTAAAGCCCTAATGAACCCTTTATAATAAGATGCAATATAATACTTATATTATGTTATATAATAATTATATCCTGGACCCATGGATCAGAGTGAATTCATAGTCTAAGATATAATTCGATGAAGTTGTCTTTTTAGTTTTTAGTTTCTTTCATAATCCATCGTTGTTTGACACTAAATATTTTATCTTACACATTAAAATAGTGTTACTAAATTGGGGTAGTTTACTAGTTTTGACATAAATGATTAAAGAAATTATTGTGTAATTAACCATACTACCGCCACAATCCAAAACGGACCAAAAGGGATATGTTACAAGGTCAACGACAGTTGTATAATGCAAATTGCAAAAGTGTGTGCTGCAAAAGCCGAAGAGACATTACTGTTTTTCTTTTGCAATCTGCCTTGTCTCCATCTTTCCACCAACCCATTTACAAAGAAACCTTTTTTAGTAGTTTTCTATAAATATTTCTGCGATCCACTTCTGCTCTCATGTTCCCACCTAAACTTTTCCCATTTACATAGAACTCTGGTCTGTTTCCAACTATCTATTGGTATCATTTTTCTGGCTGTTTTTTTCTTCTTTTTAAATAGTTTTATGGTTAGAATACTGATGGGTTATTGCATTCTTGGGCTTCTATGAGGTAGGTTTTATGGTAGATTGAAGCGCAGTTACTGCATGATCAAAGGCTAGATATTTCTTGGTGGAATTGAAGTGTTTGTTCTGAGGAGCAATGGGTTTTAGCTGCTTTGGTGCTTTTGAATCTTCTAAAGATCGTAGGGAGATTCTGAGTCAAGGTAATTAAGAAGTTTCTTTTTGTCTTGTTTATATTCTTTTGGCTTGTGTTCTGCATATGATTCTTCTATTTCATATTCTTGAATATGTTTCCTTGCCCACAAATGCGAAATCCCTCGCTCCGACAACATAATAACTTAGCGGCCCGTTAAGTGGGAGGAGCAATAGTTTCTGGTGCTCACAAAGAGTCACCCACGAGAGGGTGAAACTCATCATGCGTCTTTGTCTATAATTTGTCGCTCAGAAACCAACTGAACTAGGCGTGCAGTCTGGAATATGTTTCTTTTCAGTGTGTTTAATTTCTTTGAATTTCTGCCCCGGGCCATTCTAATTGTCCCTTTCTGGTTTCTTCTCTGTGGTGAATGTTCAGAACTTGTTACCAATAATGTGAGGTTATTCTCCTATAACTCCATCAGATCAGCAACTGGGCATTTTCATCCATCAAACAAGATAGGAGGGGGTGGTTTTGGAGTTGTTTACAAGGTAAGACTATTGTATCAGGATGTCTTTTTGGATGGCTAAATTTTAACCTTAAACACTTCTAAGTTCTTGATTGTGTTTTTGAATATGCAGGGTGTGTTAAGGGATGGAACTTGTGTTGCCATCAAATGTCTTTCTGCAGAGTCAAAGCAAGGAACAAAGGAATTCTTGACAGAAATTAACATGATTTCAAACATCAGACACCCCAATCTTGTACATCTGATTGGTTGTTGTGTTGAGGGTAGTAATAGGATGTTGGTATATGAATATTTGGAGAACAATAGCCTTGCCAGTGCATTACTAGGTAACTATCACACAATCTGAAACTAGCCCTGATTTGATCATTTACATATCAAAAGGTCATATTGATCCTGCAAAAACCATCTCATAAGTTTGAACTCCAAACTTAAGGGTTCTGTGAGGAGAGGTTAATTGCGGGATGTGCCCCCAGAGGCGCAAAAACCATCTCATATGACTCTGCTCACTGTCATGTTGTGAATTATCGGGCCAATGACTATTTGAATTATCATTTCAGGTTCTAAAGGCAAAAGAATTTATCTGGATTGGCCTGAGAGGGCTGCCATATGTCTGGGAACAGCATCTGGTCTAGCATTTCTTCACCAAGAAGCCGAACCACATATAGTGCACAGAGATATAAAAGCTAGTAATCTGCTTCTTGATGAAAATCTTCATCCTAAAATCGGGGATTTTGGTCTGGCAAAACTTTTCCCTGACAACGTAACGCATCTCAGTACTCGAGTGGCAGGAACAATGTGAGTGTTCCTTGCATTTCTTTCCAAATTCTTAATTTCCTTCAACTCTTTGCCTCTTTGGTGCTTGTAATATCTTGGGAAACTTTCCCAAGGTGCCATAATTTTGTCTTTCTCTTACTTTCTTCTGCAGAGTTTCCATTAACTGTTGTATCTCATTCGATTTGTTTGGTACTGTGCAGAGGATATCTTGCTCCCGAGTATGCTTTGCTAGGACAGCTTACAACAAAGGTTGATGTATATAGTTTCGGAGTGCTTCTTCTCGAGATCATTAGTGGGAGAAGCAGTAGTAAGGCTGCTTTTGGAGAGGATATGTTGATGCTGGTGGAATGGGTAAGTTTCAAAGTCCCTGAATATGGCAATCAAGCAGTGTTCTTGCTTCGTATATAAAGATTTTGAAAGAAACTTTATGTAGATGCAATTTCTGAAACATACACATATTTGCAGACATGGAAGCTCAAAGAAGAAGGCAGGCTTCTGGAAATCGTTGATCCAGAATTGACAGAATATCCAGAGCCTGAAGCAATGCGCTTCATTAAAGTCGCGCTGTTTTGCACCCAAACATCTTCTCAACAAAGACCAAGCATGAAACAAGTGATCGAGATGCTCTCGAAAGATGTAAACCTTAACGAGAAATTATTGACAGAGCCGGGAGTTTATAGACCACAGAGCTCTAAGAAAGCAGCAGCATATGCCAGCCCAAAGAGAGGCAAGCAATCTGTTAATCATTTTGCATTAGCAAACCAGATGCATAGTTTCCAGAGCATGACAGATATGCTTCCAAGATAGTACAAGACATTCAATTATTATTCTTTTTACTCCCACACATTCATATTCTTTGAGAGGCAAGGGAAACCTGTAGCCACTATCTGAGCGCTAAACCAGCCTAGGTTACCCATAACTGAACTGTTCAAATCAAGAAAGCCAATAAGCTGCCTCTGCTGGGAGTCGAATATGTAACCTTGTGGTTACCAAGTCAATAGCCTTACCAACTTGGTTGAGGTTGGCCTCTAGTCTCACCTGTAAATTTTGTGTTGTACTTACCTAGGCATCCTAATTTATAGTTTTGAACAAAGGCATGACAATGTTGGAATGGTAGAAATTAGCAGACATTCTGTATTGTATTTCTATGAACAGAAGTGTATTATATTTGATCATATCAACATAATAAAGCAGCAGAACACACTCTATACACACTATACAGCCATAATTCTCAAGGCAACAGGTCTAAAACAAGCTAAGAAAAACAGTATCTTTCTGAACATAACTGGGAACTTCAGCTTAAGCAAAGCATATCATACATGAGTGAGAAAGGCTAGAGAGCATTGATCTATTGTAATGCTTTTCAAGAATGAACGAGCAGCGAGCTTACCTTGCAACAGATGAGCTAGGAGGCATCTGGTGGTGATGGTGCTGCAGGCTTAGCGGGATGAGCTGCAGCAGTTACGCCTGGCTTGGTTTCTTTGCCAGGCTCTGATGGTTGGTTTGGGGAAGATTTCATATGTGGAGGCGGGGCGTGTTTGAGCTTGACAAGTATTTGGCGCATCCTAGACAGTTCTGTTGGCTTCCCAGGTTTTGGTCCTTGGATCACAACAACAACAGGTGTTTTCTTCCCCTTCTTCTCTATTGTTGGGACTTCATTGGGGATGAGCTCAGCAATGGCTTTCCAATAATTCTTGCCAGCTTCAGCATGGAAATTGTCTCTGCTCATAAGGAACAACTGAAAACCAAACAGGAAGCGTTACATAATAAGATTAACATTGTTAGGATCAAATGCTTATAATTACAATAGCTAGCAGCGAATGTCCAACTTTATTTTCTTATATCTGTCAATTTTTTAATAGGCTCGTGCTGAAGCAGAACACGTGACCTGATTCTGGTACCATTTGTTGAGATTAACAAGAAGGTGTGGGTCTCACCTTCTCCTTCTCCCTGTTGGAAGTTATGCTGTTCTCACACCTAAGCTTCCATTTCCTGTAATACTCTGCTTTGTATTCATCGGCTTCCTCGATTATTTCCTTCACTATCTCCTTCTCCCTCTTCTCCTTCTCTTCCAGCCGAATCGCATTCTCACTGCAAAAACCATGTCTCTCACTCTTTCAATCAATTTGTTCATCATAGTTAAAATAAATATTCATCCAAACTCACATAATTATACATCGCCTAGCTCATACCATACCAATTTTATATTTGATTGTTGCATGGGGCTTTTTAATTCATTGTAAAATCTAGTAATTTTTTGAATGACGAGAGAAACATGCTGCAACTATTTAATAACGTACAGGCACTAGGTAAATCACAAGGAGGTAAATTGGTTAAACCACGAGGAGCTAAACCAGCCTAAATCAGGTTATCTACAAGGAATTAAACTAGTCTAGAAATTAATCGGTTCAAATCAAGAAGATCAATAAGTTGTTCTGCTGAAAGTCGAAATTATAACCTAGTACTAACTTGAAAATCATTTTAGCTTCAGGTAATGTCATTTTTCAACTTGAAAACCAATTTAGTCATTCTCACCTACTTTAGAGCAAATAATTGTTATTTAAATCAAGAATTCATATCCTACCCTATCAGTAGCTAGAGACAAGAGAATTCGTATACGTAAATTTGACTCTGTACCTTACGGGACCAAAATTGCAAAATCATAGTCAAGGTAGTTAATATGCACCATAAATATCAATAAATAAGAAAATACAAAATAAAAATTTCATTGATTTATGCGTTTGCGGCTTTGCATGCAAAAACCGTCTAAATTAAACTAGAGGAAATTTTTACTTACCGTCGCCATTCTCTCAGGGCAAAACCCTCCTCACGCACCATATTCTCCGGCGGAGGAAGCGTCGGGCCGTTTTCCTGTCTCTCCGGCGATAATCCACCGGCGGCGGATGCAGGGGGCTGAGAACCGAAGCCGTCGTTTTCCACAGCGTCTGCTTCCTTCGTTGACTCGGTTTCCGCGACGCCGTCTTCGCCTAACGGCCGGTTCTCCGCCCCTGGCTCGCCGTCGGACGAGCCGGAACCCGGTGATGCCGTCTGCCACATGGCTCTTTCCGACTACAATCCGGCGATTTCTGTGTCTGAAACTTCCTTGTCACGTTGTCTGAAGAAGTGTAAGATATCTACTCATATTTTTCACTAAAAAAGTAAATACTATAATGTGAGTCTTCTTCCACTGTTTTTGTCACGTGTCGCCTGGCTAGTGGGCAAGACTACAGAAGTCAAAATGAGATATAGAATATTGTTAGCTTTGAGCCGCCACCATACCTCATAATTTGTACATTATTGTTTTTTTTTAAGTTAACTTTTTGTACAATGCTGCCTCCCTTTTCACTCTAAAACCAAGCGCCTTTCTCTGCTGCTCAATTTCGGCTTCCACCGCCGGCCTCCGGCCGGAGCTTTAATGGAGTTTTGAGCCGGCGGTTTTGGTCACCTTTTACGTTTGCTCTCGCTCTTCTTCCGCCCCGACCACCGTCGCAGCTCCGTCCGCCTCCAACCACCGCCACAGATCTTCTTCTCCAGTTTTCTCTCCCTTTGAATAAAATAATAGTAGGTATGTATTGGGATTTTTGTTGGTAGTCTTGAACTCCCAACCCTACTTTGACTTTACCCACTTTTTATTTTCTATATTATTGTGTTTTCCTCTCGTTACTTTCACCAACATTTTTCCTCTTTTTCCTCTCGTTACTTTCACGAGCTTTTCATTTTCATTAGCATAAATCGTTTAGTTTGGTTTCGGCAAGTGTTGATCTAATCCTGGGCGAGCAAAAAAGAATGATGACGAAGACCCAAATCTTTGATGAAGCTTTAAGTTCCCTGAAAGAACATAGCTTCCTAATTATGAAACAGTCTGCGATTCAAGTTTTCTATAGCATAGTTAGAAAAGTTGTTTCTATGTCTGACGGTAAGAAATGGTTTACCATTTCATTGATCATTGATGTAAACGTTTTACGTTATGAATTAATGGAATAGCTACGTTTACCTAAAAAAAAGTTAACTTTTTTGTACCTTTTATTAAATATTGAAATTTTAGTTGCTTTTGCTAGACTTAATCTTTACTATGTTAACGTATCAAATTTGAAAGATGAATTTAAAAGTTTTTAATTGCATAAGCAGATCAACATTTGTACTTCATTATTTATTTATTTTGTTAGTAATTCAATATTAATTATAAAGTTATTTGAGTTATTTCTCTATATTTATATGCATTAGAAGGTTACAGGTCACTTTAAAAAAAAAAAAAATCAAAGTGGAGACCTCTTGTTGTTGATCATCTTATAAAGTACTAATGGTTTTTAATAGATCGGACCTATCATGCAACTGTGNAATTTCATTGATTTATGCGTTTGCGGCTTTGCATGCAAAAACCGTCTAAATTAAACTAGAGGAAATTTTTACTTACCGTCGCCATTCTCTCAGGGCAAAACCCTCCTCACGCACCATATTCTCCGGCGGAGGAAGCGTCGGGCCGTTTTCCTGTCTCTCCGGCGATAATCCACCGGCGGCGGATGCAGGGGGCTGAGAACCGAAGCCGTCGTTTTCCACAGCGTCTGCTTCCTTCGTTGACTCGGTTTCCGCGACGCCGTCTTCGCCTAACGGCCGGTTCTCCGCCCCTGGCTCGCCGTCGGACGAGCCGGAACCCGGTGATGCCGTCTGCCACATGGCTCTTTCCGACTACAATCCGGCGATTTCTGTGTCTGAAACTTCCTTGTCACGTTGTCTGAAGAAGTGTAAGATATCTACTCATATTTTTCACTAAAAAAGTAAATACTATAATGTGAGTCTTCTTCCACTGTTTTTGTCACGTGTCGCCTGGCTAGTGGGCAAGACTACAGAAGTCAAAATGAGATATAGAATATTGTTAGCTTTGAGCCGCCACCATACCTCATAATTTGTACATTATTGTTTTTTTTTAAGTTAACTTTTTGTACAATGCTGCCTCCCTTTTCACTCTAAAACCAAGCGCCTTTCTCTGCTGCTCAATTTCGGCTTCCACCGCCGGCCTCCGGCCGGAGCTTTAATGGAGTTTTGAGCCGGCGGTTTTGGTCACCTTTTACGTTTGCTCTCGCTCTTCTTCCGCCCCGACCACCGTCGCAGCTCCGTCCGCCTCCAACCACCGCCACAGATCTTCTTCTCCAGTTTTCTCTCCCTTTGAATAAAATAATAGTAGGTATGTATTGGGATTTTTGTTGGTAGTCTTGAACTCCCAACCCTACTTTGACTTTACCCACTTTTTATTTTCTATATTATTGTGTTTTCCTCTCGTTACTTTCACCAACATTTTTCCTCTTTTTCCTCTCGTTACTTTCACGAGCTTTTCATTTTCATTAGCATAAATCGTTTAGTTTGGTTTCGGCAAGTGTTGATCTAATCCTGGGCGAGCAAAAAAGAATGATGACGAAGACCCAAATCTTTGATGAAGCTTTAAGTTCCCTGAAAGAACATAGCTTCCTAATTATGAAACAGTCTGCGATTCAAGTTTTCTATAGCATAGTTAGAAAAGTTGTTTCTATGTCTGACGGTAAGAAATGGTTTACCATTTCATTGATCATTGATGTAAACGTTTTACGTTATGAATTAATGGAATAGCTACGTTTACCTAAAAAAAAGTTAACTTTTTTGTACCTTTTATTAAATATTGAAATTTTAGTTGCTTTTGCTAGACTTAATCTTTACTATGTTAACGTATCAAATTTGAAAGATGAATTTAAAAGTTTTTAATTGCATAAGCAGATCAACATTTGTACTTCATTATTTATTTATTTTGTTAGTAATTCAATATTAATTATAAAGTTATTTGAGTTATTTCTCTATATTTATATGCATTAGAAGGTTACAGGTCACTTTAAAAAAAAAAAAAATCAAAGTGGAGACCTCTTGTTGTTGATCATCTTATAAAGTACTAATGGTTTTTAATAGATCGGACCTATCATGCAACTGTGTTTTTTTTTTTTTTTTGAAAACTCATGCAACTGTGTTAATATCAAGTAACGGGTATGAAAAGTGTATGAAAAGTGTATTAGATTAATATGCTCAAGACTTTTGAAATAATGTATGAGCTACGAATATTATAAATAAATAAAAGAAATATATTTTGCCCACGTAGCCCAACCAACAAGCCCATCGTCCAACCCCAGGTTAATAGGTTACTACCATTGTCCAGCTGACACGCAAAGGATAATTGACACATTGCACCATTGGAAGAGAAATAAGTCAAGAGGAGAAGAAGAGAGATGATGATGGTACTAACTGTACAGACTCCCTCCATTTATACTACTCCTAAGGTTGCATGCCGTGGATAGGTGCACAAACCACAACACTCTACCATCCCTAGCCACATGTGTGTGTTGCTAGGTGCCAAGTTTCCAACCAAACACTTCTTTGCGTCCCAAATTACAAAAGCATGATCAAGGTCACTGCCAATCGCCCGGAGATTGCCTAACTCATACACCCACTAACCCATATCGTCCACCCGTTCTCCCTCCCTCAACGTCTACAGTCAAACTGTGCAGTCCGCAAGTGGCAAACGGATTGGGCCAGAGCCATCTGCCCAATAGTGAATGACCTAGGTAGTCGGGTGAGGGGTGGAAAAACCTCATGCTGCTGTGGGTGGGGAGCGGTTTGTCGCTAGAACACCAATGCTTTGTTTTGGCCCGACGAGGTTTGCCACCTGTTAATGGATCAAGAACTGGGGTTGGGGGCGCCATCCACAACCCAAACACATAATTTTCCTCCTTCACTCATTTTTTCTGAATTCTGCTCCATACCATGCTACTAAACGTGCCCGGCCTTAGCCACTTTCCATTTTTTTTTTTCCGAATTCTGCTCCATATCATGCTACTAAACGTGCCCGGCTCTAGCCGCTTTCCCAAAAAAAAAAAACACCTCCACTTTCCTAAATGGACTCTCCTTGGCCAAACCCACACTTACTTACCTAAATCATTCGCAGCTAGTTGTCACGAAGATTAGATCAACGGTTCAGATCTCACTCTATTTTTTTTATCTGAGAGTTCCTTCGCACGTAAATCATCCCTTATATATGTGTGTATTTAATTATGTATGTATGTATGTATACCTTCTAGGTATGCGCACACTGCAATGTGAAAATATGGTGTATATATATACTCACACACACCCTCTGATCTATGGTATACATACACACTAATACACATACACACTTGATTTATGGAGTAAATATGTATTGTTGATTATATTCAATATCGTTTAATAATAATAATAATAATAATAACTGATAGAAATGGACACTTGATTATTCGAGCGGTTATACTATTTACTTTGGTCGATCATAATTTATAAAGGTAAAAATATTTATTTGATTTCTCGATTCGTTACATAATTGACTAACCGCTTGCTCTTTTTTTCAGTTCGGTGTATAACAAAGTAATATAGCAAACAATTTCCATACATAGTTCATTTAGTGAATGTAAATTTTCCGTGAATTGAAGAATGAAAGATATTCACTATTAAAGTTATGTGATTAATAATGAAAGATATTCACTATTAAAGTTACGTGATTAATAAATGATAATAATAATCCAAAATAAGAATTAACCCTATAATTAATGAGAAATTTAGAGACCTTTTTATGATGAGCCTAATGAAATGCCACGCGAACGACAGTGCTGATCGAAACCAGATAAGGCCCGTACACGTAACTTGGAGGTATTTATGTAATTTTATGCAAAACCAGCGCCATATATGTAACGGACCCCTCCAGGATTCTATAAATATCAGCCTCAGTGCTTCACCAAATTGGCCATTTAAAGTTTAAACCGATGCGAGAAGTTAGAGCGGCATGAGAGCGCGCGAGTTTTAGAGAGAGAAAGAGAGTGAGTGAGAGAGATAGAGTGAGAATAATGCAGTGAAGAGAAGAAAGAAAATTCATCGAGAAAATCACAAATTTTCTTCACATTTGTTAAATTGTGCTCATTGGATTTGAAGTGTGCGAGAGAGGTTTTCCGATGAGGTTCAAATCAGTGGTGTACTATGGAGAGGCGCGTTTAGGAGCGCTGGAAACTGTAACAGTGAAGGACCAGAATTTCGTATTTCCCAACAACGAGATACGCATCCACCATATCTCTCAGAACAGCGAGCGGTGCCGTCCTCTCGCTGTTTTTCAAACAATTTCCTCCCCTGTTCGTTGCAAGCTTGAACCAAGCTCCGATTCCAGCAACGTCTCTACTGCCGAGCAATCTCCGTTGATCAATCTTCATTCCTCTTGCTTCTATGAACTCAAGGTCATTCACTTTGATCAGTGCTCATTGATCAATGGAAAATTGTTCTTAGCATTTCATTGACAGTTCAGTTAATTTCAAGATATCTTTGATTTTGTAATAATTGCCGATGTTCATTTTGTGCATAATTAGTTTTAGTGTAATGTATTTGGCAGAGTTTGATACCTTACCATTTAGGATTATTGTAACTTCTTCAGAGACAGTTTTGTAGGTCTTGTTAATTTGATCGCTTTATGTCTGTGTCCTGAGGCTTTCATGTATTCAATTTGTGTTCTTCATAATTGTGTGTTAAAGTTAATGCATAATGGATATATGTCGGACTGTTTGGACTTTTGGTGCGTCTCATTGTGTGTGTAATCTTCTGGTATCTACAGATGATGTGTGCATAGCCATAATGCATGCACTGGAAGAGGAATCAATTTGGTTATATTGATGCATAGGCTCTTTTAGATGAACATTTGTGAATTGTCATTATATATGGTCAATTGGATTCTGGTATCTTTGGAATAGTTGAGCTTCTTTTATGTTAAACACTATCTTATTAGTACCTTCTTTTCGTTTTTGTAGACAGCAGTGGTATTATTAGGGGATGAAGAAGTACACTTAGTTGCAATGCCCAGTAAACAGAAGAAATTTCCCTGTTTCTGGTGCTTCTCTGCGCCGCGTGGGTTATATGGTTCATGTTTGGGAATGCTAAATATGAGGTGTTTATCTATTGTGTTTGATCTTGACGAGACGCTGATTGTTGCTAATACAATGAGGTCATTTGAGAATAGGATTGAGGCTTTGCGAGGTTGGACTGCACGAGAGACAGATCCAGTTCGGGTGTTAGGTATGTCAGCAGAGATGAAGAGATACACCGAGGACAGGGTATTACTAAAGCAGTACATAGAGGGTGATTGTGTTGTGGATGGTAATAAAGTATATAAGGCTGTTCAAGAGGAGGTTCCCCAGTTATCTGATGGGCATGAGCGCATTCTTCGTCCAGTCATAAGATTGCAGGAAAAGAATATTGTCCTTACACGCATCAATCCAGAGGTTAGAAGATTTGTATATGGAATTTACTATGAATGCTAAGCAGATGCAGTAGTCTGTTAGACATGCCTATCTGCATAGGTTTTGTTTCTTTGTTGTTCATAAGGAAAGTAAAAATTGTCCAAGCATATTGGGTTAAAGGAGCTCAAGGCAAATATAATCTATGAGAGCACTTTTGGTTAATTAAAAATGCATACTTCAAATTGTTTGTGTAGTCATGTGGTCTGGAATACCTTCAAATTTGTTGTGTGCTTATGCAGAACCGTGACACTAGTGTGCTAGTCAGACTACGGCCTGCTTGGGATGATTTGAAAACTTATTTGACAGCTAAAGGTCGCAAAAGATTTGAAGTATATGTTTGCACAATGGCAGAAAGGGATTATGCATTGGAGATGTGGAGGTTGCTTGACCTGGAGGCACAGCTTATCTGCACAAAGCAAATAGTGGACCGGATTGTATGTGTTAAATCAGGTTAACACCTTTGGCTCATTTGTTTTCCAATAGTTTTGTCTCAGTATTATTAGTTCCTGTACCAACACAAATCCTGCTTCTCTTTTTGGTGTTGCAGAGTTAATTCATTTGAGTTTTTCATCCTCTTTTTCAGTTAGTTTCAAGTGTTTTTTTTTAATATTTATCTCTCTAATTTTTGCTACTAGCTGCTTATTTATTGTTACCCAATTGCAGTGGCAAAAAAGTCTTTACTTAATGTCTTCCAAGGTGGCATTTGCCATCCAAAATTAGCAATGGTAATTGATGATTGTTTAAAAGTGTGGGAAGATATGGATCAGCCTCATGTTCATGTAGTCCCTCCCTTTACACCATATTATGCTCCGCAAGCCGAGGTTCATATTTGTCTTTTTGAAATTATTCCAGTAAGCATCTTATTTTTCTCACATTCAAGACTGATGAAACTTTTCCTTCTGGAGTAGACAGCAAATGTTGTTCCAGTGCTATGTGTGGCAAGAAATGTCGCATGTGATGTTCGAAGTCGTTTCTTCAAGTAAATCCATTCACCAAGAGCTGTATAAACTTTTTTTATGATGAAAATCTTTGTAAATGCATCATATGTTATGTAACTTTATGCATATATGTATTGTTTTAATCAGAGAGTTAGATGAGAGCCTACTACAAAACATTGCCAACATTTCTTATGAAGATGAAGGGGTGAATTTACCTTCTGGACCTGATATTAGCCATTACTTGGCATTTGAGGTATTCATCTTTTATTCTATTTGCGGGAAGATTTGAACTCTGCAGATTTCTTATTTATCAGTTATCACCTATGTAATTATCTCACCTTGATTTCAAGGACCATAGCACTAATTCAAGATTGTACTATTATAGTACCATGATTATCATGTGTTCTATAGTAATCCATGAATCTAGACTCTATATATGCCTTTCATAGCCTATAAATACTATGCTATTGTAAGATTTATCCACTAACTGTTCAAGTATTTCTCTTTATTCTCTTTCTTGATTGCCTTCTTATAGCCTTTGTTGTACTTCAAGGTGGTGGTTTTTTGCCACCTGCTAGACCACCATCACATTTTTGCTTAACACCATCAAATAACATCTGCTTTGAGACTTGATTTTGATGATTTGATAATGCTATACTTTCAGGACTCTGGTTTTTTATCAAATGGAAATTTCAACCCTCCCATCCCTAAGGGAATGTGTGGACCTGCAGTTGCACAAAGATTGGATCAGCAGGTTCATACCAAATGTGTTTATGAAAACCATTGTTTTGGATTGACTTCTCTTCCAACTAATCATTAGCTTGTAGTCATGATTGTTTCCCTGTGTTTTCATATTGTTGTTTTTTCTAGGATGGGAAAAATAATATGAATCCTGCTACACCTTTGATGCCTCTTAATCCAGTACTGAAATCTGAACACTCTCAATCTGTTCTAGGATGTGCTCCTAATGTATCTGGTTCACTGCCTATCAGAGGAGGTTTGCTGTTAGAAAGTCTGTAATGAGCACCTATTTTACTTCCTCTCCCACAAATGTAGTCCCCTTTCACTAAACAAGCAAAATTTAGGAAAGTGGATTATTTGAACATAACACCTATTCACCGCACCTATATTGCCGTTTGATGAGATATTGAGCATTTTTCTTGAAACATTTTCTAACTGATGATTATTTTATTTATTAAATGCACCTTAGAACCTAGTTTGCTTGGAGTTCCATTCAGAAGAGATAACAACATTTCTGAAACTGATCGTGATGGAAGGAGAAGAGTTAGGCATCAAGGTTCGGCAGAGCCTCCTCTTTTATCGAGAGTGCCACAAAAAATTCCAGTGCTTCCCTTGCAAACACTGGGATCCTGTTTGGTAGAAGATGACACCAACAGAGGACATTTTGGTAGCCAAACACAAGGACTTATTCAAGACTTTGATGCATTTAGACCCGATAAACAAGGTCTTTTACCATTGCATGTTTCTGCAATGAAGAGTGAAGAGGTAGCATCTTGATCATTTCCCATATCTAGTTAATATTTGTTCCATCTTCTGAATGCCTCTTTATTTGGGTTTATTAATATCCAGAAAATTTCAATGCATAAGAAGAATGTTCCAAATCCAGTAACTGGTACTCAAAACTTCCTTTACAAATGATTTTTCCCCTTTTTTTTTTCTGTGTTTCATCCACCTTTGATGCTTTCTTCTTCTTCTTTTGCTAATTATCTTCTCATCTGAAATAGATATTGTTTCGCAAAATCAGTTGCCCTCTGGTAATATAGACTTCCAACTGGAAGGTGGGAAAATGAATTTCTTACCCTCTATAGCTATTGGGGCGTTGCAAGAAATTGGAAGGCGATGCACCTCAAAGGTATACCATGGACATCTATATAAAAAAAGATCACATGGTTTTTTTTGGATGCATATATTTTCACAGTTGCTCTGTTTGGTTGAATTTCTAAAAGTTCTAAGGTGGCCCTGGTTATATGTAGGTTGAATTTAGGCCTGTTGTGAGTACCAGTGCTGAACTACAATTTTCAGTTGAGGTTAGTTCAATGCTTTTAATTATTTCAAACATGTAGACTATTTTAGAATTATTTAATGCTAATATGTTTCTTGTTAGTATGGTTTAGTCTAATACTCTAATCTTGTAAATTTATATTTTTTGGAGATGTCATGAACCATGGTACAGAAAAAACTTTATTCATCATTGGATTGTTTTGCAATCTGGGTGATTTGAGTACTGAAAATTAGCTTGAAAATCACATCTCTTTTGTTTTTAAATGATTCAAATTATTTTTTTGTTCCTGAAGTTTGATTGATATACTAACCTTTGGAACACATTATATATTTTCTACCTCTAAATAGTAAGAGTACAATGTACATCTTATGCCTTGGGAAGCTTTAACATCCTCAATGACTTTTTAGGTCTTCTTCACTGGTGAGAAAATTGGTGTTGGCGTGGGTAAAACAATAAAGGATGCTCAGCAACAGGCAGCTGCAAATGCCCTACGTAGCTTAGCTGGTTACCTTCCATTCTTTTTCTTCTATTTAATCTCTTGTTGTGTACAGCTAGCTTATATTCGGTACTCTGCTGTGTATGTCAAAGAAAATTTTTCTCCTTTAGTGTTCCTATTAATAGGAGAATCTATTGCCCTAGGTGCTATAACAGTTCTTCATATGATGCTGCAGATAAATATATCTCCCATGTTGAATCTTATAATGGAGTGGTGGATAAAGATTTTAATAATCTTTCACTGGAAAATGAAAATGGATTTTTGTGGGACTCTCTCAATCTGGAAGATAAAAAGCTGGCTGATGGAAAATTGGTGAAAGTAAATGGCTCTGAGGTGGGACTCTGATATTATTGCGCATGATTGATTTGGTCTGTCTGATTGTAAACATAGGTGATGCTTGGATGTGAGATGTGTGGATAGCTCTTTCAAGATGAGAGGTAGTGATTATTTTGAGTTAGATCACTCCTTTCTGCAATTTTGCATCACCAGAGTTGAGAGCAAAATGAGGAAATTTGGAGTGAGCTGGCCTTAATGTTCACTACCATTATCTTAGTATCTTGTACATATTTCCTGGTTAGAGGTACGCATTGGCCAGTCCCCAATATATGCCCATTATCCAAGTATCCGTATGTTTTTATTTCTTGAAGGGTTGTCTTACTTTTGGGCGAAGAGATAGGCTCTAGTTTGCTTGCATGTTGCAATTTTCTATGCTACGCCCTCTCCATCTTTAAGTAAAGTCAAAAGAGATGATGGTTTTTTTGTACATCTGTCTCTTGTCCTGGTGGCTTGGTCCTTTCTGCCATATTAGTTCTCCAAACAAGAGTTTGTTTGTTTTCTCTTCTTCCTATGCCCACAACCTTTGGACTGTGTTCACTTTCTGTTACTTATTTTATCTGATCCTTTGGATATGTTGAAATGATGTGTGTACTATGTAGGTTGTTGAAGAGGCACACCATAGGCCTTCTTTCAATGGAATAAATGAAGAGGTGCTAAAATGTAGCAATTCTTCCAGGTAATGTAATGTGAAGACCCTATAGCTATAGATAGATTTTATCATTGCCTAGTTTTTTTTTAGTAGTATTCGATGTTTAAGCCTTATATGGGAATGAATTACGTAGAAAAAGGCAGACTCTCATGTCCTCTGCGGTAATAATAATAATCTATGTCCAACTTTGCTTATAAATTCTTGGTTTAAACAAGCTAAAATGTTAAAGTGTCTGAAAGAAGAGCTGTTGACAAGTTCGGACCGCGGGTCATCCTAACCAAGTGCTAATATGGGATGATTTAGCAGTATATTCTCTCTTTTCCCACCTCAATAAGGATAGTGCTCTAGTTTCTTCCAAGGAGGGCTGTTTTTCATGTGCCCAGCATTTACTTTTTTCATTTACAAAAGGCGTTAGTTTCTTCTTCAACTTGCAAAGATTAATCTACAGGTAGACAGAATCGGAATCTGTAAATAGGCTAACAAATGCCAGAACGATTCTTTGATGTTAAAAATGTTTCGAGTTTCAAGGTTTTATTAAATGACATTAGTTATTGTGCCAGATAAATATATATATATAGGCTTTGACCACTGGGAATTTTAAGACCACAGGAGACGAGCTTTGTGCACAGCGTACGCAACACGCCGTGTTGAAATTTGTGTTAATTTTGAATGCTAAAACAAATCTAAAATACACAGTAGTGGAGTACAGAGACTGAGAGACATAGAAATTACCTTGAAAGCTTTGATGTTATAACCACCCCAAATTAGTGAGCAATTTGTGGAGAGTTGTCCTACCCCATTGGAGGTCACTTTCAACGACACTCAGCTCCGATGGCTGTTTGCTAAACACCATCTCAGAGGTTTCTTTACCAGTCACAAACTCTTCATTTGAATTCAACTGGATCACAACAGTTCATGGCATATCAGAAATCTGAGAACAACATCATAGTTAATTGAACCTAATGTCAAACAAGAATAGCAACTGTAAAACTAACTTCTTAGTTGAATGTTAAGCCGTCCGTTACCTCTGGTGCATTAATAGATCCAGCCAAACCTTCTCCCTCACTCACTGTCTCATCTTCTTTCAAGGGCTCTAGCTCAGATTCCACACCAAAAATTTGATTCAGTCCCGGCACTAAAACCGGAGTCTCTTCATCAAAAACTAAACCTGCAGCTTCAGATGCATTACCAGCATTCACCTCCTTTTCAACTCTGCTTATATTATCTTGCCCTTGCCCGCAATCTGAGCTACCCGTGCAGGCTTTGCTTATATTATCTGCAACTAGAGAACCATGCTCATTTCCAGATGACTTCTCAGCAATCAGCATTCCTGCATAAATTGCAGACTCCTCTGCCTCTCCATCTAAAACTCCCCCCTCTATAATATTCTGGAGCTCAGCATTATCCCAATCTTCACAAACTGTTATTGTGTTGCTTGTTTCCCATGTTTCCACTACGCGATCAGGGCCAGGTTGCCACAATATAGTATCCTTATCAGCTTCTTTCAGTAAGAACTTATAGACAATAGATTTGCCTGTGGGAATATCCTAAAAAAAAAAAGCAACTTCAACATAGCACATATGAATCCTAAATGCAAGGAAGTCAGGAAACAATTTAGGGACCACTAAAACCTTAATTACCATCTCAAGAGTCCATACATGTCCTTCTGACCAGGTGAGAGGAACAGCTTTTGATGGATCCCATGCACCAAACATGGGATCATCACCAACCATCAGAAACTGCTGCCCAAATGAACATTCTTTTTGTAATTGAAATTTGACATGGACAGTTTTTAATCCATCTGCATATTGAACAATACACTGAATAAATGATAGTGAAAACAAGTCTCAGATCAGAGAGAGTTAGGAACCCTTTTTTTGAGTGACCAATGAGTGTGCACAAGGTAAACCTGCCTAGCTAGCAAAGAACCAAAGAACCATAATGAGCTGAACCAATCTAGGTTACCCTGATCAGCTCAAATTAAGAAGACCATTAAGCCTTTCTGGCTGGAAGTTGAATTTGTAACTTTTTTGTTACCAAGTTATAAGCTTGATCAACTTGACTTGGGTTGCCAGTTAGGAACCCTTTTGAGTAGAAAAGGAAGGGAAAAAAGTCTGTACATGCTGAATCCATTTCTTCACCCTCAAACTGCTCCTGCATCAATTAGAAATATATTATCATGTCAGTAACTCCTACTTTACATATCACATAGTAACTTAGTACAATAGACAACCTAGTTTCTCGTACCTGAGTGTCTAATGTTGGTGAAGACACAGCAGAAGCAGCTGCTAAAACAGGATGGATAGATTTGCGCAGAAAGGGTAGTGGAAGTGATGAAAAGATGCTGATTTTAGCAGTATGGTTTCCATTTGGCAAACCAAGAAAGCAAATTTCTGTCCTCCTTAAAGCACCATCATTTTTCCACCAAAAGGAGCTTCTTCCCAACTCATTCCCCAGCCACACCCCCTTCAATGATGACCCTGCTGTCAAGGCCCTCCTCATCTCGTACGGCCAAGACTTGGGTTCGCCGGAGATTCAAGAAAATGGAGGTGATATTCAAGAATCAGAGACGGGTATGCTTCTTGTATAGTAAGCAAGTATCATGTGAAAACTAGTGGATGATAAGGAGAGATGGGTATTATATTGAAAGTGATGGTGGAGCCATACAATTGAGGGTGCACAGATCAAGATCAAGAACCAGGTGGCTTATTGTACCTCTAGAGCATCCTCACAATAGTGATGTTTTTGAAAAGTTTTTGCATCGTGGGATTAGGAAAGAAAAAATGATAGGAGAAGAAAAGAAAAAAAAAATCAAAATCAATAATTTTAAAAAAAAAAAAAAAAAAAAAAAAAAAAAAAAAAAAATCAAAAACAAAAATTTTAAAAAAAAAAAAAAAAAAATCAAAAACAAAAATTTTAAAAAAAAAAAAAAAAAAATCAAAAACAAAAATTTTAAAAAAAAAAAAAAAAAAATCAAAAACAAAAATTTTAAAAAAAAAAAAAAAAAAATCAAAAACAAAAATTTTAAAAAAAAAAAAAAAAAAATCAAAAACAAAAATTTTAAAAAAAAAAAAAAAAAAATCAAAAACAAAAATTTTAAAAAAAAAAAAAAAAAAATCAAAAACAAAAATTTTAAAAAA
This sequence comes from Ipomoea triloba, assembly GCF_003576645.1. Classification (NCBI taxonomy): domain Eukaryota; kingdom Viridiplantae; phylum Streptophyta; class Magnoliopsida; order Solanales; family Convolvulaceae; genus Ipomoea; species Ipomoea triloba. The sequence continues at coordinate 5,151,605 of NC_044930.1, forward strand.
AAAAAAAAAAAAATCAAAAACAAAAATTTTAAAAAAAAAAAAAAAAAAATCAAAAACAAAAATTTTAAAAAAAAAAAAAAAAAAATCAAAAACAAAAATTTTAAAAAAAAAAAAAAAAAAATCAAAAACAAAAATTTTAAAAAAAAAAAAAAAAAAATCAAAAACAAAAATTTTAAAAAAAAAAAAAAAAAAATCAAAAACAAAAATTTTAAAAAAAAAAAAAAAAAAAAAACAACAACAACAAAAAATTTACGCGTCCAAGCGACCGCGAGAATTGCGCCTCACTCGGCGCATCTCTCCTCCTCAGTGGTGGGGCCCACTAATTGCAAAAAACCTCATATTTGTAGGAGACCCTCACTCATTCTCTCTCTCCATGCTCTCTCATCCACATTATCCAACTTTTTTCTTAAAAACTGTGATAAATCTTCTATTGGAGATGCCCTTAGCGCGTATTAACTAGGAGTTGAATTTACGGGGTGTTTGGTTGGAAGAAATGAATTACGGGAAAAAATTGTAATTTGGTGAAAAAAAGAATGAGGTGGGAATAAAGTAGGAATTCAAATTATGTTTTTTTTTTGAATGCTATTGACTCTGTTAGAATGTAATATCTGGTGATCGAACCTGTGACCTCTCACTTAGTAAGGCCACAGCTATGCCGCTTGACCACAAGGCCTTTGGCAGGAATTCAAATTATGTTGTTTGGTAGGGAAAATAGAATTATTAGGAATGAGAAGAAAATAAGTTATATAATGACTAAAATGCACTTGTGTAATAATATTAAGGAAAAAGTGTCAAATATACCACTAAACTTATCGCTTTTGTGCAATTGGGTCATTGAACTTAAAAAGTGTGCAATTCAACCATCAAACAAGCAAAATTTGTGCAATTGGACCATTTTTACAAAAAATTTTAATTCAATTTGAGTTAAAAGCATTTCAATATTGACTCCCAACTAGTATGGTAGAAGAAAATGCCACTCTTAATACATATATGTTAGTAATATAATTGGATTTTACCATAAAATTTTTGTAAAAATGGTCCAATTGCACAAATTTTGCTTCTTTGATGGTTGAATTGCACACTTTTTAAGTTCAATGACCCAATTGCACAAAAACGATAAGTTCAGTGGCCTATTTGACACTTTCTCCTAATATTAATAATGATCAAGGGTAATTTAGTCATTTTCCTTGTTTTTTTCCTTTCCAAGATGTGTTGAATTTCAATTCCTAGGAGGATACATGAATTTCAATTCCACAACCAAACACTGTAATTTATAGCTTCGTCGTATTTATGTTGTAATTGAATTTGAAATCATGTCAACCAAACACTTTGTTAATGTTAGATTCTCAACCGGCTTTAAATACACAACTACACAGAAATCATCCTCCTAGCATTCGAATACACAAAAACACGTCACAACCTATGTTTAAGTACCCCTAACATGAATACGTCTACAATACACATAATGCCTTCAAAGAATACACAGAATATGAAAACATCAAATACACAAACAAATCACCCGTGTTTAAGTACCACTAACATAAATATACAGAATCCTTATTTATAATACATATAATGACTTGAGGGAATACACAAAATATTGACACAACTACACAGAAATCGTCTTCCTAACATTCGAATATATAAAACACGTCACAACCTATGTTTAAGTACCCCTAACATGAATATACAGAATCATAGTCTATAATACACAGAATGTATTCAAAGAATACACATAATATTAACACAAATACACAGATCGGCCGAAATAGAAAACATAATTTTTAAAAAAAAACAAACCGTTAATTAAAATACTAAAACCATTAATATCCACGAAATAAATTGCCATTCCCTGCCATGCATTTTGGACAATGATTGGCCCAAGTAGGCCCCGTCCTCTTTTAATGTTATCCACAAACTTTTTCTTGTTCTATTGTGGCCCATTTTACGTTGCATTTCTCATTGGACTTGCTTAGCAATTGACAATGAGTATCATATATCATGGGAGTTATTTCTACTTTTGGTCCCACGACTATTGAACCATTTCTACTTTTGGTCCTCAACTATTAAAATTTTTAGATTTGGTCTCACGACTTTTAAATTCTTACCACATTTGTCTTTCTGATCAAGTTCCGACAACTTTCCGATCACCGGTAACTATTTTCCGGCAAATGAATTAAATTCAGAGCAAATTTGTCATTTTATTTTTTTAATTTATTTTTTTTTAAAAAAAACATGGAGTTGACGAAAATCTCTATGCCCACTCCCAACGACGACCTACTGCTGCTTGACCATCATTCCTCATCAACTCGCCGTAAAAAGCAAAAGCGAGAATTCATCGTCGTTTTGGTTTTGTGTTTCACCCTCATCCTCGCTACTATCATCTCCGTTTTAGCGGTTCTGAAGCACCACATCGAGTCTGAATCACCCGCCAAAAATTCCACCCTCGCTATCCAATCCGTTTGCTCCCTCTGCGGCTACCCGAACGCCCATTGCTATAGCATCTTATCTCCGCTTCGCTCCTCCTCCGAAACCAATCCCACCCAGATTCTCACCCTCGCTGTCCGTTCTGCCATAGACGCAATCACTGAACCCACCCTTCTCCCCGACTCCACCGATCCGGAGACCAACTCAACTCTGTGAAGCTGCGAGACTGCGTTCAACGAGACACTGAGTCAACTCACCGCCGCCTCGATGACATTGGGCGTTGACCCCGGTGCGGCCGTGGGCGGTGGTGGCTTGGCGCAGCGGCGACGGTGGTGACAACTTGGAGTGGCAGTGGCGACTTTGCTCCTCCCTCGCCGGCGTCCAGCTCGCCTTCCCGCCTGCGAGTTGCTGTTACTTGCCTGCCTCTCTTTACTCTCGTTTTTTTTTTAAAATTAAAAAAATAAAATGATAAATTTGCCCTTAACTTAATTCATTCACCGGAAAATAGTTACCGGTGACCGGAAAGTTACCGGAATTTGATTGGAAGGACCAAATGTGATAGGGATTAATCGTGGGACCAAATATGAAAATTTTAATAGTTGAGGACCAAAAGTATAAATGGTCCAATAGTCGTGGGACCAAAAGTGGAAATAACTTTATATCATGGTCTTTAATCTCTATTAAGGCAATTTATCGTGGACTAGCACTGTGGACTATGATAAAACTCTGATCAAATATACAGAATTTAATTTTATAAAGTACAAAATTCATGTTCATAATGCATATAATTTATGTTCATAATACACATACACATAAAAACAGTATAATAAATATGAATTAAACACTTAATAAAATACACAGAATTCATGTTCATTATATCGTGTTTATGTATGTGTATTATAAACATAAATTATGTACATTATAAAGTTAAATTCTGTATATTGGGTCAAGGTCCACAATACACTATAAACCTTGGTCCACAAAAATATTATTTGCATTCTATCAAAAATAACTTTCCCTAGCAGCTTTCAAAAAAATAAAATAAAATAAAACTTACTACTGTCCACCGTTTCTTCTGCAATTATCTTAATGTTTTCTAGTTTTATATGGAATAATTAATAATTAATTGATTACTTGCTAATTCGGAAAGGTCGTTGAAAGTTCAGAATCTTCTCTCATATGAAAAAATTAATATGATCAGTACTTTATCCCTAAATTAAATCGGCTCAATGCGAACGGGAACAAAATATGAAGTATGTGATAAACATTTTGGTTGTTAAGAATTACAAGTGTGTATTTATTTCTTGGATTGGGGCATTTGTCAACTGTCAACCTACAATATCAGCTGAATATTTGGACTTCCATAATAAAAGAATTTCGTAGAAATTCTGCAAAACCCAATCAATTTCATTCATGAATAACAGTGTTCATACACACTAGCCCTGACAAACAGCGAGGAACATAATCGAAGCATTCACAGAGCTCACTAGTAGTCAAAAACAGCGAATGTTTGGACAATCAACTTGCCAGTTAAGATGAAAGACTGAGAGGACTTTGACAAGCTAAGATTGTTTAGTTTCTGCAACAGTAAACGTAGAACCCAAAATTAGACATCAAATTTGCCTATAAAACTTGAAATAATATATTTCACTAGTCACCCCGGCCACTATTCTCATTCACTTGAAAGCTAAGCTTCCCCAAATTAAAACACAGATTTTAGCCTATCTTTTGGTTGTGCAAAAATGAAAACTCCACTCCTTCCATGGCTTTTCTTGATATCTTTGCTGCATATAATATGTGGCTTCAACATCTCATTGGTGGCAGCTCAATGCACGAGCGATCAGAAAATATTGTTGTTGCAGTTGCGGAATAGCCTCAAGTTCGACCCAACATTTTCAACCAAGCTTGTGAACTAGAATAGGAACACAGACAACTGTTGTTACTGGCCTGGCGTCAAGTGTGATGATTCAGGTCATGTTATCAGTTTGATTCTTGACAATGAATCCATTATACTAGATGCTATTCAGAATTCAAGTACTCTATTCAGTCTTCAATACCTTGAGAGGCTAAATTTGGCTTTCAACACCTTCTACTCAATTCCATTACTTCCAGTTCAGATTTATAATCTTACCAACTTGACATATCTCAATTTGTCAAGTGTTGGTATTGGAGTGCAGATTCCGAATGGGATATCAAGGCTGACAAGGTTAGTTACTCTTGACCTCTCAGACCTCTACCCAATAGGTCCACCACTTATTAGACTTGAGAATCCAAATCTAAAGCAATTCTTTGAGAACTCTATACAACTCAGACAACTTTATCTTGATGTTGTTGATCTTTCTGCTCAAAGGAGTGAATGGTGTCAAGCCTTGTCTTCATCTATGCCTAATTTAAGAGTGTTGAGCTTGCGAAACTGTAGAGTTTCAGGTCCAATTCATCCTTCCCTTTCGAAACTTCGTTTCCTTTCTGAAATCTATCTGGATGTTAATGATTTTTCCAGTACAGTTCCAAAATTCTTTGCAAATTTCTTGAACCTCAAGACCTTAAGCCTCAGGGACTGTAATTTGCAGGGGGAATTTCCAAGAGAGATATTTCATATACAAGGTTTACAGGAATTGAGTTTGGCAAACAATCAGAATCTTAGTGGCAGTTTCCCATCATTTCCCAAGAATGGTTCGTTGCCAGCATCCATTAGTAATATTAGCAACTTGTCCAGGATAGATCTCTCTTTCTGTAAATTCAGTGGATCAATTCCCTCTACAATGGCACAACTTACCAGTCTTATTTATGTGGATTTCTCACATAACAACTTCACTGGCTCAATCCCACATTTCCAATGGTCAAAGAACCTTAACTACATAGACTTATCTGGTAATGGCCTAACTGGTTCACTTTCTTCCAAGCATTTCGGAGGCCTTTCAGGAATTGTGAATATAGATTTAGCGTCTAATTTACTCTCTGGAAGAATTCCCCCATCTCTTTTTTCACTTCCATCATTGCAGAGAATTGTGCTTTCCAACAATAAATTTGATGGTCAAGTTGATGAATACCTTAATGCATCTGCCTCTCAATTAGTTGTGCTCGACTTGAGTTCTAACCTTCTAAATGGCTCCATTCCAAAGTTCTTTTTTGAACTTCCAAAGCTGCAGGTGCTATTACTTTCTTCCAACTCCTTCAATGGAAAGTTTATGTTTGAAAGTCTCCAAAATCTCAAGAACCTCACAAGATTTGAGCTTTCTTACAACAACTTGTCAGTTGACATAAGTAGTGGTAGTTCAACCACCTCATTCTTACCCCAAATTTCAGTACTGAAAATGGCTTCTTGTCGATTGCAAAAGTTTCCTGACCTTAGAAACCAATCAAGTTTGGCCCATTTAGACTTGTCAGACAATGAAATTAGAGGGGAAATACCAAATTGGATATGGAATGTGGGCAATGGACGTCTGACTCATCTGAATCTTTCCCAAAATTTCTTAGATGGTCTAGAAATGCCATATACAATTCCTAGTCTTTCAGTACTGGACTTGCACTCAAATCAACTGCAAGGCCAACTTCCCATTGGAGTAGCCCCAACCATGGAAGCTATGTATCTTGATTACTCAAACAATTTTTTCAATGGTTCCATCCCATTTGATCTTGGAAGTTATGCTCCATTTGTTTCTTTCTTGTCTCTTTCAAATAATAGCTTCACTGGGCCAATTCCTGAATCCATATGCAATGCAAGCTATCTACAGGTGCTTGATTTATCCAACAATAAGCTGAATGGCATACTTCCATCCTGTCTATTCGACATTCCACTTGGAGTTCTAAACCTTGGGAAAAACCAAATCACCGGTACCATACCAGATTCGTTTCCAAGTAACTGTGCTCTAAAAACATTAGACCTCGGCAAGAATGTCTTAGAAGGGAGGATTCCTAGTTCTCTAATCAATTGCTCATCCTTAGAACTTCTAAATCTAGGGAGTAACAAAATCGTAGATGCCTTTCCATGCACATTGAAGAATTTATCAAGCCTGCGTGTGCTAGTCTTGCGATCCAATGGGTTCCATGGTAACCTTCAGTGTGTTAATGCCAACCATATGTGGCCAAATCTTCAGATTATTGATATTGCTTTCAATAATTTCACTGGAGAACTCTCCCCAAAGTTGTTAAATTGGAAAGGAATGACTGTTGATGAAGATAATACTGCGCAATCTGAGGGTAACATCAGGTTTGACTACTTGGGACCCAATCGCTTCCGCCAAGATAAAGCAATAATTACCGTGAAGTGGTTAGACTACTTGGGATCCAATCGCTTATACTACCACGATACAGTAATGTTAACCGTGAAATGGGTTGAGATGGAACTGGTGAAAATTCTCAGAGTCTTTACATCTATTGATTTCTCAAGCAATAATTTCCATGGAATTATACCAAATACCATTGGAGCTCTCACATCACTTTGCTTTCTCAACCTATCACACAATGCTCTCACAGGGAATATCCCTGAAGCAATCGGAAATCTTAAAAGGATTGAATCGTTAGACCTTTCAGCAAACCAGCTAGATGGAGAGATCCCGGCACAGCTCGCGAAACTCACATTCATTTCTGATTTGAATTTATCATTCAACAGACTTTCTGGTATGATTCCAACAGGTAATCAACTTAATACATTTGAACCAGATTCATACCTAGGGAATCAACAACTCTGCGGTTTTCCTCTCTCAAAAAGTTGCAAACCTCCAACAAGTTCCTATGGCGGCGAATCTGAGATAGAATTAGGTGGTGCCCAACCTGAGATCAAATGGGAATATGTAACTTGTGCTTTGGGATTCATGGTGGGTTTAGGCATGTACCTTTGGATGCTTTTGCATAACAAGAGATGCAGGGAAGCATACCAACAACTTGACAATATTTTAGTACCGCTATTCAGTCCACGACAACGAGAAAGAAAATCCCTGAAACCAAGAAGCAGAGTTCGCAGGAACAGAACCCTAACAATCTAAGCTGCAGCTCGTGCAGGTAATCTTGAATACCTCCAATAATGTTATACAATTTTTTCATATAAACACGGTTGATTACACACCAACCACTTCTTCTTTAAGCCCATTATTATTGACTCCACTTCATTTTGTAGGTGCGAATGCTTAGCTCAGTGATTATGATGGTGATAGCTCCTAGGTAATGCATGTTTTGTATTCTAGTAAGTCTACTATATCCTTCTTCTCGGTTTGCAAATATTTATGTGTAATCACTTTTGGAGGTGTTGCATTTTGTTGGGTTAAAAACCATTTGCTTTAATTAATAAACATTTCAAATCTACCCTTTTATGTGTTTGTAAGTTTTTATGTTAGGTTTTATTTTATTTTTATTTTTTTAGTGATCATGAAACTCGGCCATCATTACTTGAGGGTGTGCATGGATAAATTTCGTCTAGCAACCCTAGTCAGCAAAGGACCACAAGCTCCCACTTGTAGTGATTACCACTTACCAATATTGTCTTGATTAGTAAATTGCTACAAGTGCATGGAGTTTATATATGTTTAGTAATATAAATCATGAAATATTTTAAGAATGGATAACAAATGAACTATTGTGAGCTTAATTTTTTTTTTTAATTAGAGGCAAAGTCAATATGTCCATCAAGTAGCCTGGGAAATTCCTGTCAACTTCACATTATGTTAGTGTTTATGTGATGTGTGGTCTCAGTTTTTGTGTTAATAAATATTAAAGCTAGCTAACATGTTTTCCTAATTTTCAAAAAGTTATAAACTCACTTTTTTTTAGATTCCTCTAAAAAAAAATACATTACAAGGTGAAGAACATTTTGATAAGAACATAATTGTAAAAATTCGAACATGGGTTAAATCTTAATAATAAATAAATTTAATGTCTCAAAATATATAGTCTAAAATTTCATAAAATTTAAATTCTTATTTTACACACAGAGAGATTTAGAATTAGGTGCGATCACCCTATCCATATGAGATTGTGAGATCAAATCGCAATTATTCATTATTTTATTTTGAAGGTTCTAATTTAATTTTATTTTAATGTGGGAGGCGCTTTTTTTTTTTTTTTTTTCTTTTTTAAGTTTCAGGGGCATTTAGGCAATTTTGTAACTATGTGCATCATTGTATGTTTTGCAATTCTGAGATCTTCTTCTCCTTCTTTGGGATTGGGTTTATTTACACCGGCTCTTTCTCTCTCTTATTATTTTTGTCTTCCACATTCTACGCTCTCGTTTCTTTCTTTCTCTTCAATTCCTTCTTGTTGCACGAGCGATGGGTGCTCTAGCGATCGGAGCAGCGAATAGTAGATGGCAGGCACTTTTCTCCGGCGATCAAAGCGGCAGACTCCGTCCTCTCGCGATGACGATGAAGGTATTTTATTGGGACACATTTACATTTGTTATTTATATGTTACCTTTTTTTTTGGGTGTGATGTTTAGTTGGATGGTGCGTAGTGATCTCTTTTTGAGAACATGCATTGTTTTTTTTTGGATTTTCTGGTATGTATTTGTTTTATTGGATGTACGGTTTCGACCTTTTTACCACTTAGTAAATTAGTATTTATCTTGAATTGTGTCATTATAATCTCCTATTTATGTTGTGCGTGTGAGCATTTGAGGTTATGTATGGTTTAAGTTATTACAGATATGCACACAATTCAGCACTAATGTGCACACGGTTCCGCATTCATATGCAAATGCATACTAGATATATGCACAAAATAAACACACCACGCACATAGTATACCACTGTCGTGCACATGGTATTGCGTACCTTGTTAAAACTGAACTACATGTTTGGTTGTGTTTATTGGTTTGTAGCTTAAATGCAATAGTAAAGTATATCACTTACCTCATTGCTAGAGAAAATTTTGGTCTTTGAGACACTCTCAATGACTTGACCGCAAAAATATTATTTGCATTCTATAAAAAAAAATAAAATAAATAAAAAAAAAAAAAAAAAAAAANAAAAAAAAAAAAAAAAAAAAACTTTCCCTAGCAGCTTTCCAAAAGTCAACCAATTTATCAATCTCGTAAGTCATAATAAGTGTCCACTCTTTCTTCGGGAGCAAATATCAATTTTGGTCTCACGACTATTAGCAAAATGACAATTTTGATCTACATGTTTAATTTCTACCAATTTTGGTCCCCCGATTATTGTTTTAGTACCAATTTTGGTCCCACGACTACTACCAGTCAAAATTCATCGCGTCGGTTACCCATCTGTTTAAAACGTGCCAAAACCTAAAATTTTTAAAGGTACTTTCGTCCTTTTCAACTCAATATCTCAATTTGAGCATGAATAAAGAGATTTAAGCCCTAAGATCGGTTACAATTCACAGTTCTCCTTCTCAAATTAAGGTAAAATGAGGAGGAAAAACTACGAATTTTGATCGATCTTAAGACTTAAATCCATTTATTCATGCTCAAATTAGGGTATTAAATTGAAAATTATGAAAATACCTTTAACAATTTTAGATTTTTGCACATTTTAAACTGATGGGTGACCGGTGCGATGAATTTTGGCAATAAAACAGTAGTCGTTGATGAAAATTGGTACTAAAACAATAGGCGTGGAACCAAAATTGGTAGAAATTAAACATGTGGACCAAAATTGTTATTTTGCTAATAGTCGTGGGACCAAAATTAGTATTTGCTCGTTTCTTCTGCAATTATCTTAATGCTTTATATTTTTATATGGAATAATTAATAATTAATTAATTACCTGCTAACCAACTTGATTGGCGTAAGTGATGGTGCACTCTCATCCATTAAGAGAGGTCAGGAGTTCAGAATCCTCTCTAGCTAGTATGAAAAATTAATATGATCCGCACTTTATCCCTTAATTAGATGGACAACGGGGACAAAACATGATGTCATAAACATTTTGATTGTTATGAATTACGAGTGTTTGCATTTATTTCTTGGATTTGGCAATCGACTGTCAACCTATAACATCCGCTGAATATTTCGATGTTTTTTACATCGTTTTTGAGAACTTAGCTCTGTTGTTTTAAACAAATGGGGGTGTTAGTTTTTCGAAAAAAAATTCTTTTGTAACACCACCAATTTGTTAGGTTAAAAAAAAAACAAGTGAGATGCGTTTGCGCTTTACTGCCAACTAGCGGGCGCGTGCTATGGCGTTTCAGAGTTGGCGACCACTCTGAAATGTTATTTTGTTTGTTATTTTATTTTTCAATGCAACGGCCAAATTCCTTTGGTTTTTTTTTTTTTTGTTAATTTCTTTTGTTAAATTTTGGTAGTAGTGGACTTCTTTTTTTTTTCTTTTTTTTTTTATAAACAAAGAAAAAATTGTTGAAACATTGTTAAATTTAATTTTGTTGTTAAATTTTTAACAATTTTATAGTTATAAATTTATTTTAATTTTGATATGTTAAATTTTAATATAATAAAAATAATAATTGTAATTATAATGATAATAATAAAGAAATAATTAAAATATAGTAGAGTAAAATGGTGGGACCACAAAAAATTAAAAATTTGTACAACTAATGAGAAAAAGAAGTTTTGTGATTGAGTGAGATAGTGGATAATGATGTCTGGATGATGATATGAATACTGTGGTTTACCAAAAAAAACCAAGAGAAGAAACTTCTGAGAAAGGCCTAAACGAGTTTTGTAGAGCAAAACCAATGAACTTAGCTTGCCACTTGCCAGTCAAGATGAAACACTAAGACGACTTTGACATAAAAGGTGACTTTTGAATTGACAAGCAAATATTGGTTTCTGCAACAGTAGAACCCAAAATTAGACATCAAATTTGACTAAAACACTTGAAATAATATAATGTTAATCTAACCCACTAGTCACTCGGACCACTATTCTCATTCACTTCAAAGCTAAGCTTTCCCAAAACACAGATTTTTAGCCTACCTTTTGGTTGTCCAAAAATGAAAACTCCACTCATTCCATGGCTTTTCTTGATATCTTTGCTGGGTATAATATGTGGCTTCAACATCTCATTGGTGGCAGCTCAATGCATGAGCGATCAGAAAACGTTGTTGTTGCAGTTGCGGAGTAGCCTAAAGTTCGACCCAACATTTTCAACCAAGCTTGTGTACTGGAATAGGAACACAGAGAACTGTTGTTACTGGCCTGGCGTCGAGTGCGATGATTCAGGTCATGTTATTAGTTTGATTCTTGACAATGAATCCATTACAGTAGATGGTATTCAGAATTCAAGTACTCTATTCGGTCTTCAATACTTGGAGAGGCTAAATTTGGCTTTCAACAACTTCAATTCAACTCCATTTCCAGTTCAGATTTATAATCTTACCAATTTGACATATCTCAATTTGTCAAATTCTGGTTTTGGAGGGCAGATTCCTAATGGGATATCAAGGCTGACAAGGTTAGTTACTCTTGACCTCTCAGACCTCTATCCAATAGGTCCACGACTTAGACTTGAGAATCCAAATCTAGAGCAATTCTTTGAAAACTCTATACAACTCAGAGAACTTTATCTTGATGGTGTTGATCTTTCTGCTCAAAGGAGTGAATGGTGTCAGGCCTTGTCTTCATCTCTGCCTAATTTAAGAGTTTTGAGCTTGCGAAACTGTCGAGTTTCAAGTCCAATTAATCCTTCCCTTTCGAAACTTCGTTTCCTTTCTGAAATTTATCTGGATGTTAATGATTTTTCCAGTACAGTTCCAAAATTCTTACCCCAGATTCATATTCTGAAAATGTCTTCTTGTGGATTGCAAAAGTTTCCTGACCTAAGAAATCAATCAATTTTGATCCATTTAGACCTGTCAAACAATGAAATTAGAGGGGAAATACCAAAATGGATATGGAATGTGGGTATTGGAAGTCTGGCTCATCTCAATCTCTCCTGCAATTTCTTAGATGGTCTAGAAAAGCCTTACACAATTCCAAGTAGTATTTCAGTACTGGACTTGCACTCAAATCAACTGCAAGGCCAACTTCCCATTGGAGAAGCCCCAGCCCTGGATGCTAATAAGTATCTTGATTACTCAAACAATTTTTTCAATGGTTCCATCCCATATGATCTTGGAAGTTATGCTCCATTTGCTTCTTTCTTGTCTCTTACAAATAATAGCTTCACTGGAGCAATTCCTGAATCCATATGCAATGCGAGCGATCTATTGGTGCTTGATTTATCCAACAATAGGCTGAATGGCATACTTCCATCCTGTCTATTCCACATTCCACTTGGAGTTCTAAACCTTGGGAAAAACCAAATCACCGGTAACATACCTGATTCGTTTCCAAGTAATTGTGCTCTAAAAACATTAGACCTCGGCAGGAATGTCTTAGAAGGGAGGATTCCTAGTTCTCTAATCAATTGCTCATCCTTAGAAGTTCTAAATCTAGGGAGTAACAAAATTGTAGATACCTTTCCATGCCCATTGAAGAATTTCTTAAGCCTGCGTGTACTAGTCTTGAGATCCAATGGGTTCCATGGTGATCTTCACTGTGCTAATGCCAACCATATGTGGCCAAATCTTCAGATTATTGATATTGCTTCCAATAATTTCACTGGAGAACTCTCCCCAAATTTCTTAAATTGGAAAGGAATGACTGTTGATGAAGATAATACTGCGCAATCTGGGGATAACATCAGGGCCTTTACATCTATTGATTTCTCAAGCAATGATTTCCATGGAATTATACCAAATACCATTGGAGCTCTCACATCACTTTACGTTCTCAACCTATCACACAATGCTCTCACAGGGAATATCCCTGAAACAATTGGAAATCTGAGAATGGTCGAGTCGTTAGACCTTTCATCAAACCAGCTAGATGGAGAGATTCCGGTACAGCTCGCGAAACTCACCTTCCTTTCTGACTTGAATTTATCATTCAACAGACTTTCTGGTAAAATTCCAACAGGTAATCAACTTAATACATTTGGACCAGATTCCTACCTAGGGAATCAAGAACTCTGCGGTTTTCCTCTCTCAAAAAGTTGCAAATCTCCAACAAGTTTTAGTGGTGCCCGATCTGAGATCAAATGGGAATACGTAACTTCTGCTTTGGGATTCATTCTGGGTTTAGGCGTGTACCTTTGAATGCTTTTGCATAACAAGAAATGCAAGAAAATCTCTGAAACCAAGAAGCAGAGTTCGCAGGAACAGAATCCTATCAATCTAAGCTGCTGCCTGCAGGTAATCTTGAATACCTCCAATGTTATACAATTTTTTCATATAAACACTGTTGATTACACACCAAGCACTTCTTGTTAAGCCCATTATTATTTACTCCACTTCATTTTGTAGGTGCGAATGCTTAGCTCAGTGATTTGGTGATAGCTCCAAGGTAGTGCATGCATGTTTGCATCTTTTGTACTATAGTAAGTCTACTATATCCTTCTTCTCGGTTTGCAAATATTTAACTGTAATTACTTTTGAAGGAGTTGCATGTTGTTGGGTCATGGGTGAAGAACAATTTGCTTTAATTAATAAACATTTCAAATCTCCCCTTTTATGTGTTTGTAAGTTTTTATGTTAGGAAGGTTTTCTTCTTCCTTTTTTTTTTTGGTGATGATAAAACCCCGCAACCAGAGGGTGTGTATGAATAAACATCGTCTTATAACCCTAGCAAGCAAAGGACCACAAGCTCCTACTGGGAAAATAGTCAAACTTGTAATCTTGTGGTTAACACTTACCAATCATGGTCTTATTTGTAATAGTTATACTATGCATGTTTGTCAAGACTGCAGCTATATTTTATGTAAAATATGTTGTAACAAATACAAGGTTTTCATTTTCGATTCTGTTCCAAATGTTGTATGGAGTAACAGAGTTTTCATTTTTGATAAAACGTCGATAGTCCTAGTGAAGGAGAAGACTTCAATAATACTAAAATTTAAAACAAAGAACACAGTTTCAAAACCAACAAACAGTTTGGTTGTTTAAAACAAAATCCCCTTCAACACAAAGAACAACTATTTAGATTTGGACAACAAATTGTTTGAACTTGAGACCTCTCCTTAAACAAGAACATACACGTCATCTCGTCCATACCCCAATGCTTTTATGCCACGTTTAATCATCCCTCCAATATTCTATCAATTCTAGTTAAAGCTGTGGTCAAACATTTAGTTTTACAAATCCAGACAGCAAGAATTGGCATATCTGAAGTTCTGCATAACCTATTGAGAGTGGGGATTACTTCCTATCAACGTGAATTACAAGCTATGGTTGATCGCCAGTCAAGATCACACAACTCAACTGAGAAGACCTTAACTTAAACGGCGACCTTGACAAGCTAAGGTTGGCTTCTGTAGTTTGCAGAAGCTAAGGAATTGAGTTTGACAAAAAAATCCAGATCTTAGTGGCAGTTTCCCATCATTTCCCAAGAATGGATCACTTAGAATGATTTCAGTATCTGGAACTCAATTTTCTGGTTCCTTGCCAGCATCTATTAGTAATCTTAGCAACTTGTCCAGCATATATCTCTTGAACTGCAAATTCAGTGGAACAATTCCCTCTACAATATCACAACTTACAAATCTTGTTGATGTTGATTTCTCAGGTAACAACTTCACTGGCTCAATTCCACACTTTCGATACTCAAAGAACCTTACCTACTTAGACTTATCTCATAATGGCCTGACCGGTCCACTTTCCCGGTCCACTTTCTTCTAAACATTTTGAAGGCCTTTCAGATATTGAGACTATAAATTTAGGGTCAACTTTTATCTGGGGAAAAATTCCCTCATCTCTTTTTTCACATCCATCATTACCCCAGATTAATATTTTGAAAATGTCTTCTTGTGGATTGCAAAAGTTTCTTGACCTTAGAAATCAATCAAGTTTGATCCATTTAGACCTGTCAGACAATGAAATTAGAGGGGAAATACCAAACTAGATATGGAATGTGGGTAATGGAAGTCTGGCTCATCTCAATCTTTCCTGCAATTTCTTAGATAGTCTAGAAAAGCCTTAAATAATTCCAAATAGTCTTTCAATACTGGACTTGCACTCAAATCAACTGCAAGGCTTACTGCCCATGATGTTATAAACATTTTGATTGTTATGAATTACGAGTGTTTGCATTTATTTGTTGGATTAGGCAATCAACTGTCAACCTATAATATCAGCTGAATATTTGGACTTCCATAATAAACGAATTTCGTAGAAATTCTGCAAAACCAATCAACTTGCTAGTCAAGATGAAACACTGAGATGACTTTGACATAAACGGTGACTTTGAATTGACAAGCTAAGATTGGTTTCTGCAACAGTAGAACCCAAAATTAGACATCAAATTTGACTAATATAATGTTAATCTATCTCACTAGTCACCCCTGCCACTATTCTCATTCACTTCAAAGCTAAGCTTCCCCAAAACACAGATTTTAGCCTACCTTTTGGTTGTGCAACAATGAAAACTCCACTACTTCCATGGCTTTTCTTGATATCTTTTCTGAGTATAATATGTGGCTTCAACATCTCATTGGTGGAAACTCAATGCATGAGTGATCAGAAAACGTTGTTGTTGCAGTTGCGGAGTAGCCTCAAGTTCGACTCAACATTTTCAACCAAGCTTGTGAACTGGAATACGAACACACACGACTGTTGTTACTGGCCTGGCGTCGAGTGTGATGATTCAGGTCATGTTATCAGTTTGATTCTTGACAATGAATCCATTACACTAGATGGTATTCAGAACTCAAGTACTCTGTTCAGTCTTCAATACCTTGAGAGGCTAAATTTGGCTTTCAACACCTTCAACTCAACTCCATTATTTCCAGTTCAGATTTATAATCTTACCAACTTGACATATCTTAATCTGTCAAATACTGGTTTTGGAGGGCAGATTCCGAATGGGATATCAAGGCTGACAAGGTTAGTTACTCTTGACCTCTCAGTCCTCTTCCCAATAGGTCCACCACTTAGACTTGAGAATCCAAATCTAAAGCAATTCTTTGAGAACTCTATACAACTCAGAGAACTTTATCTTGATGGTGTTGATCTTTCTGCTCAAAGGAGTGAATGGTGTCAGGCCTTGTCTTCATCTCTGCCTAATTTAAGAGTGTTGAGCTTGCAAAACTGTAGAGTTTCAGGTCCAATTCATCCTTCCCTTTTGAAACTTCGTTTCCTTTCTGAAATTTATCTGGATAAGAATGATTTTTCCAGTACAGTTCCAAAATTCTTTGCAAATTTCTTGAACCTGAAAACCTTAAGCCTCAGTGCCTGTAATCTGCAGGGAGCATTTCTAAGAGAGATATTTCAGTTACAAGGTTTACAGGAATTGATTTTGGCAAACAATCAGAATCTTAGTGGCAGTTTCCCATCATTTCCCAAGAATGGATCACTTGAGATGATTTCAGTAGCTTACACTCAATTTTCTGGTTCGTTGCCAGCATCCATTAGTAATCTTAGCAACTTGTCCTGGATAGATCTCTCTTTCTGTAAATTCAGTGGATCAATTCCCTCTACAATGGCAACACTTAAAAATCTTATTTATGTTGACTTCTCATTTAACAATTTCACTGGCCCAATCCCACTTTTCCGATTGTCAAAGAACCTTTCCCACATAGACTTCTCTGTTAATAGCCTGACAGGTCCACTTTCTTCAGAACATTTTGGAGGTCTTTCAAAAATTGTGGATATATATTTAGAGTCAAATTTTATCTCTGGAAGAATTCCCTCATCTCTTTTTTCACATCCATCATTGCAGAAACTTGTGCTTTCCAACAATTCATTTGACGGGGAAGTTGATGAATACCTGAATGTATCTGCCTCTCAATTGGAAACACTGGACTTGAGTTTTAACCATCTAAATGGGTCAATTCCAGAGTACTTCTTTGAACTTCCCAATCTAAGAGTACTAATACTTTCTTCCAACTCGTTCAGTGGAAGGGTAGGATTTGAAAGTCTCCAAAAGCTCAAGAACCTCACAAGACTTGAACTTTCTCACAACAATTTGTCAGTTGACATAAGTAGTGGTAGTTTAACATCCTCATTCTTACCCCAAATTTCAGTATTGAAAATGGCTTCTTGTCGATTACAAAAGTTTCCAAATCTCAGAACTCATTCAAGTATTATCATTTTAGACCTATCAGACAATGAAATTAGAGGGGAAATACCAAACTGGATATGGAATGTGGGTAATGGAAGTCTGGATCATCTCAATCTTTCCTGCAATTTCTTAGATGGTCTAGAAAAGCCTTACACAATTCCAAGTACTCTTGTAGTACTGGACTTGCACTCAAATCAACTGCAAGGCCAACTTCCCATTGGAGTAGTCCCATCCCAGGTCCAGGATGCTGCATATCTTGATTACTCAAACAATTTTTTTAATGGTTCCATCCCATTTGATCTTGGAAGTTATGCTCCATTTGCTTCTTTCTTGTCTCTTTCAAATAATAGCTTCACTGGGGCAATTCCTGAATCCATATGCAATGCAAGCTATCTACAAGTTCTTGATTTATCCAATAATAAACTGAATGGCATACTTCCATCCTGTCTATTCAACATTACTGGGATTGAGACTCTTGGACTTGGAGTACTAAACCTTGGGAAAAACCAAATCACCGGTAACATACCTGATTCGTTTCCAAGTAATTGTGCTCTAAAAACTTTAGACCTCGGCAGGAATGTCTTAGAAGGGAGGATTCCTAGTTCTCTAATCAATTGCTCATCCTTAGAAGTTCTAAATTTAGGGAGTAACAAATTTGTAGATACCTTTCCATGCCCATTGCAGAATTTATCAAGCATGCGGGTGCTAATCTTGCGATCCAATGGATTCAATGGCGACCTTCATTGTGTTAATGCCAACCATATGTGGCCAAATCTTCAGATTATTGATATTGCTTCCAATAATTTCACTGGAGAACTCTCCCCAAAGTTGTTAAATTGGAAAGGAATGACTGTTGATGAAGATAATACTGCGCAATCTAGGGGTAACATCAGGTTTGACTTCTTGAGACTCAATGACTTCTACTACCAAGATAAAGTATTGTTAACCGTGAAGGGGGTTGAGATGGAACTGGTGAAAATTCTCAGAGTCTTTACATCTATTGATTTCTCAAGCAATAATTTCCATGGAATTATACCAAATACCATTGGAGCTCTCACATCACTTTACTTTCTCAACCTATCACACAATGCTCTCACAGGGAATATCCCTAAAGCAATCGGAAATCTTAAAAGGATTGAATCCTTAGACCTTTCAGCAAACCATCTAGATGGAGAGATCCCGGCACAGCTCGCGAAACTCACATTCCTTTCTGTTTTGAATTTATCATTCAACAGACTTTCTGGTATGATTCCAACCGGCAATCAACTTAATACATTTGGACCAGATTCCTACCTAGGGAATCAACAACTCTACGGTTTTCCTCTCTCAAAAAGTTGCAAACCTCCAACAAGTTCCCGTGGCGGCAAATCTGAGATAGAATTGGGTGGTGGCCAACTTGAGATCAAATGGGAATATGTAACTTCTGCTTTGGGATNAAATCAATCAAGTTTGATCCATTTAGACCTGTCAGACAATGAAATTAGAGGGGAAATACCAAACTAGATATGGAATGTGGGTAATGGAAGTCTGGCTCATCTCAATCTTTCCTGCAATTTCTTAGATAGTCTAGAAAAGCCTTAAATAATTCCAAATAGTCTTTCAATACTGGACTTGCACTCAAATCAACTGCAAGGCTTACTGCCCATGATGTTATAAACATTTTGATTGTTATGAATTACGAGTGTTTGCATTTATTTGTTGGATTAGGCAATCAACTGTCAACCTATAATATCAGCTGAATATTTGGACTTCCATAATAAACGAATTTCGTAGAAATTCTGCAAAACCAATCAACTTGCTAGTCAAGATGAAACACTGAGATGACTTTGACATAAACGGTGACTTTGAATTGACAAGCTAAGATTGGTTTCTGCAACAGTAGAACCCAAAATTAGACATCAAATTTGACTAATATAATGTTAATCTATCTCACTAGTCACCCCTGCCACTATTCTCATTCACTTCAAAGCTAAGCTTCCCCAAAACACAGATTTTAGCCTACCTTTTGGTTGTGCAACAATGAAAACTCCACTACTTCCATGGCTTTTCTTGATATCTTTTCTGAGTATAATATGTGGCTTCAACATCTCATTGGTGGAAACTCAATGCATGAGTGATCAGAAAACGTTGTTGTTGCAGTTGCGGAGTAGCCTCAAGTTCGACTCAACATTTTCAACCAAGCTTGTGAACTGGAATACGAACACACACGACTGTTGTTACTGGCCTGGCGTCGAGTGTGATGATTCAGGTCATGTTATCAGTTTGATTCTTGACAATGAATCCATTACACTAGATGGTATTCAGAACTCAAGTACTCTGTTCAGTCTTCAATACCTTGAGAGGCTAAATTTGGCTTTCAACACCTTCAACTCAACTCCATTATTTCCAGTTCAGATTTATAATCTTACCAACTTGACATATCTTAATCTGTCAAATACTGGTTTTGGAGGGCAGATTCCGAATGGGATATCAAGGCTGACAAGGTTAGTTACTCTTGACCTCTCAGTCCTCTTCCCAATAGGTCCACCACTTAGACTTGAGAATCCAAATCTAAAGCAATTCTTTGAGAACTCTATACAACTCAGAGAACTTTATCTTGATGGTGTTGATCTTTCTGCTCAAAGGAGTGAATGGTGTCAGGCCTTGTCTTCATCTCTGCCTAATTTAAGAGTGTTGAGCTTGCAAAACTGTAGAGTTTCAGGTCCAATTCATCCTTCCCTTTTGAAACTTCGTTTCCTTTCTGAAATTTATCTGGATAAGAATGATTTTTCCAGTACAGTTCCAAAATTCTTTGCAAATTTCTTGAACCTGAAAACCTTAAGCCTCAGTGCCTGTAATCTGCAGGGAGCATTTCTAAGAGAGATATTTCAGTTACAAGGTTTACAGGAATTGATTTTGGCAAACAATCAGAATCTTAGTGGCAGTTTCCCATCATTTCCCAAGAATGGATCACTTGAGATGATTTCAGTAGCTTACACTCAATTTTCTGGTTCGTTGCCAGCATCCATTAGTAATCTTAGCAACTTGTCCTGGATAGATCTCTCTTTCTGTAAATTCAGTGGATCAATTCCCTCTACAATGGCAACACTTAAAAATCTTATTTATGTTGACTTCTCATTTAACAATTTCACTGGCCCAATCCCACTTTTCCGATTGTCAAAGAACCTTTCCCACATAGACTTCTCTGTTAATAGCCTGACAGGTCCACTTTCTTCAGAACATTTTGGAGGTCTTTCAAAAATTGTGGATATATATTTAGAGTCAAATTTTATCTCTGGAAGAATTCCCTCATCTCTTTTTTCACATCCATCATTGCAGAAACTTGTGCTTTCCAACAATTCATTTGACGGGGAAGTTGATGAATACCTGAATGTATCTGCCTCTCAATTGGAAACACTGGACTTGAGTTTTAACCATCTAAATGGGTCAATTCCAGAGTACTTCTTTGAACTTCCCAATCTAAGAGTACTAATACTTTCTTCCAACTCGTTCAGTGGAAGGGTAGGATTTGAAAGTCTCCAAAAGCTCAAGAACCTCACAAGACTTGAACTTTCTCACAACAATTTGTCAGTTGACATAAGTAGTGGTAGTTTAACATCCTCATTCTTACCCCAAATTTCAGTATTGAAAATGGCTTCTTGTCGATTACAAAAGTTTCCAAATCTCAGAACTCATTCAAGTATTATCATTTTAGACCTATCAGACAATGAAATTAGAGGGGAAATACCAAACTGGATATGGAATGTGGGTAATGGAAGTCTGGATCATCTCAATCTTTCCTGCAATTTCTTAGATGGTCTAGAAAAGCCTTACACAATTCCAAGTACTCTTGTAGTACTGGACTTGCACTCAAATCAACTGCAAGGCCAACTTCCCATTGGAGTAGTCCCATCCCAGGTCCAGGATGCTGCATATCTTGATTACTCAAACAATTTTTTTAATGGTTCCATCCCATTTGATCTTGGAAGTTATGCTCCATTTGCTTCTTTCTTGTCTCTTTCAAATAATAGCTTCACTGGGGCAATTCCTGAATCCATATGCAATGCAAGCTATCTACAAGTTCTTGATTTATCCAATAATAAACTGAATGGCATACTTCCATCCTGTCTATTCAACATTACTGGGATTGAGACTCTTGGACTTGGAGTACTAAACCTTGGGAAAAACCAAATCACCGGTAACATACCTGATTCGTTTCCAAGTAATTGTGCTCTAAAAACTTTAGACCTCGGCAGGAATGTCTTAGAAGGGAGGATTCCTAGTTCTCTAATCAATTGCTCATCCTTAGAAGTTCTAAATTTAGGGAGTAACAAATTTGTAGATACCTTTCCATGCCCATTGCAGAATTTATCAAGCATGCGGGTGCTAATCTTGCGATCCAATGGATTCAATGGCGACCTTCATTGTGTTAATGCCAACCATATGTGGCCAAATCTTCAGATTATTGATATTGCTTCCAATAATTTCACTGGAGAACTCTCCCCAAAGTTGTTAAATTGGAAAGGAATGACTGTTGATGAAGATAATACTGCGCAATCTAGGGGTAACATCAGGTTTGACTTCTTGAGACTCAATGACTTCTACTACCAAGATAAAGTATTGTTAACCGTGAAGGGGGTTGAGATGGAACTGGTGAAAATTCTCAGAGTCTTTACATCTATTGATTTCTCAAGCAATAATTTCCATGGAATTATACCAAATACCATTGGAGCTCTCACATCACTTTACTTTCTCAACCTATCACACAATGCTCTCACAGGGAATATCCCTAAAGCAATCGGAAATCTTAAAAGGATTGAATCCTTAGACCTTTCAGCAAACCATCTAGATGGAGAGATCCCGGCACAGCTCGCGAAACTCACATTCCTTTCTGTTTTGAATTTATCATTCAACAGACTTTCTGGTATGATTCCAACCGGCAATCAACTTAATACATTTGGACCAGATTCCTACCTAGGGAATCAACAACTCTACGGTTTTCCTCTCTCAAAAAGTTGCAAACCTCCAACAAGTTCCCGTGGCGGCAAATCTGAGATAGAATTGGGTGGTGGCCAACTTGAGATCAAATGGGAATATGTAACTTCTGCTTTGGGATTCATGGTGGGTTTAGGCGTGTACCTTTGGATGCTTTTGCATAACAAGAGATGCAGGGAAGCATACAAACAACTTGACAATGTTTTAGTACCGCTATTCAGTCCACGACAACGAGGAAGAAAATCTCTGAAACCAAGAAGCAGAGTTCGCAGGAACAGAATCATATCAATCTAAGTTGCATCCCTTGCAGGTAATCTTGAATACCTCCAATGTTATACGGAGCACAATTTTTTCATATAAACACTGTTGATTACACACCAAGCACTTCTTGTTAAGACCATTATTATTCACTCCACTTCAGTTTGTAGGTGCGAATGCTTAGCTCAGTGATTATGATGGTGATAGCTCCTAGGTAGTGCATGCATGTTTGCATGTTTTGTACTATAGTAAGTCTACTATATCCTTCTTCTCGGTTTGCAAATATTTATGTGTAATCACTTTTGAAGGAGTTGCATGTTGTTGGGTCATGGGCGAAGAACCATTTGCTTTAATTAATAAACATTTCAAATCTACCCTTTTATGTGTTTGTAAGTTTTTATGTTAGGAAGGTTTTCTTCTTTCTCTTCTTTATTTTTTTCTTTTTTGGTGATGATAAAACTCCGCAACCATTATCTGAGGGTGTGCATGAATAAACCTAGCATTGTAACTCTAGTCAGTAAATGACCACATATTAAACTCTAATTGGGAATATAGTCGAACTTGTAACCTTGTGGTTATCACTTACCAATATATTGTCTTCATTAGTAAATTGCTAGAATTGCATAGAGTTTATGTTAGTAATATAAATCATGAAATATTTTAAGAATGGATAACAAATGAACTGTTGTGATTTTATTTTTTTTTTTAAATTAGAGGCAAAGTCGATATGTCCATCAAGTGGGAAATTCATGTAAACTCCATATATATATATATTATGTTAGTGTTTATGTAATGTGAGGTCTTAGTTTTTTGTTAAAAAATATTAAAGCCAGCTAACATGTTTTCCTAATTTTTAAAAAGTTATAAATTCACTTTCTTTAGATTCTGTAAAAATATACGTTACAAGGTGAAGAACATTTTGATAAGAAAATAATTGTAAAAATTAGAATATTTGTTAAATCGGGTCCATAACTGAGATTGCAACTGGTGAGACTTGATCCCAGTCTTTTCTCCCAAACTTCATCCCTGTGACCAATTGAGCTATCCATGTGAGCTTAGTTTTTTTTTTTATCACTACAATGATTAGTATATCTTAAATTTTGTATATATCTTGATCATTAATTTAAGTAAAAATCGTCATTTTGGTTCCTTAATTGCGTTCCAACTGTCAATTAATAGTCTTTAATTTGCAATTTCAACTAATTTGATCATCGAATTGTTTAAAATTTTGTTAATTAAACTTTTCAGAGAAACCAAAATGGTGATTTTTCCATTTTAAAATTTCATTGATTTGATCCTCGAATGGTTTAATTGACAAAATTTTATGCAATTCGAGGATCAAATTAGTTAAAATTGAAAACTAAGAACTACATTAACAATTAAAAAACGAGGGACCAAATAGTGATTTCCTTTTAATTTAAAAATAAAAAATAGTAATTAGAGTGAAAAAAATTTAAAATATGTAACACGCGTAACAAAATTTGTCATTTGCAAGTAGGGGTAGAATAGCAAATTATAACATGAACCATGGTCTACCTTGCATTATAGGCCCTGGTCAAAAAATAACCTTCAGATTCTGTATCTTTTGTTGACACATTATGTGCTTGCAACTGAAAGTTTATGTATCTGTAACTATCATATTATGTATAAGCAATTATCAAGTTATTTATTTATATGTACAGAAACTTTTAACTGTAGATAAAAAAAATGTATTAACTGAAGATACATAATTTTTGTATTAGGATTTACAATGAAATATGAACCCTATGAACATTGGTCCATGGTATAGCAATTGGCAAATTATTGCATGGACCATGGTCCACACAGCTGTGTGGACCATGGTCCATGCAATAATGATTGATAACAATTGGGGTAGAATAGTTTCAATCGTTATACCCTGCACCACGGTGCACATAGCAATGTGCACCACATACGTAAAACGACGTCGTTTCGGTGTTAATGGACGCGGATGCGAATGACTCAAGGAATTCATTGTTTATAATACACATAATCATTATCAATAATACACAGAACGTTTGCCTAGAATACACAGAATGTTTGCCCAGAATACACAGAATATTGACACAAAATACACAGATGTTAGTGGACGCGGACGCGAATGACTCCATGGAATTCATTATCTATAATACACATAATCATTATATAAAATACACAGAACGTTTGCTATAATACACAGAATGTTTGCCCAGAATACACAGAATATTGACACAAAATACACAGAACTCATCATCCTAACATTCGAATGCACAAACACATCACAACATGTGTTAATAACATGAATACACAGAATATTTACACAAAATACACATAACTCATCCTCCTAAACATTCGAATGCACAAACACATCACAACATGTGTTACTAACATTAAATCACAACATGTGTTACTAACATGAATACACAGAACGGTTGTCTAGAATACACAGAATGATTGCCTGGAATACACAGAATATTAACATAAATACAGAGACCGGCCGAAACGGGAAACATGATTTCCAAAAAAAATGGACGATTAGTTTACAATGCTCAAAACGACGTCGTTTAGGTACGTGGTGTACATTGCTATGTGCACCGTGGTGCACAGTATAATTGCCAGAATAGGTTGGGTCCTAGCACATACAATTTGGCTTGGTTTGGCTTGCTCTAAGTTGGCTCAAAAATGAACCATGACTTACATGGATCATAAATTTAAAAGACATTTTTAATATATTAAAGATATACTCCGTATTATTTATATATAGAATGTGTATTATTTGTGTATTGAGATTATTTATTTTATATACTGTCAAATATTGTACTTTTAATATGTTAAAATGTACATTTTATTCCTGATTCATAGAAAATTTACCTATTTGACTAATTTGGTTAAAAGGTCGGAACTATATTTATTTTAAGGTTATTTAATTAAATAAGCCCAAATATATATATGTTTAAGGCTTACCTATACCTAGTAGGTCCAGAAGCCTGGACTATATATATAGCCTGCATATTAAAAATTTATTTACAGGCTTAGGCCTAAACTCAAACTATTGACCTGATCCTCCTAACAAGCTAAAGTCTAATTTGTTAACCGACTAACCAGCTTGGTTAGCGTGAGTGACCATGTACTCTTATTTCTTAAAGATCGAGAGTTCAAACTCCCTCTTGTATAAAAAATCAATCTGACCATGATTTTACCCTTTAATTGAGCCGACCTCTTGCGAATGGGGATTAGTTAAAGTATGTACACCTCATGGTCTACCTAAAAAAAATTTGTTAACGGATTTATTTCCACCCCTATCTGCTGGCCTTGAATCACCAAATCGGTGTAGTGGTGTCTAATATGCGGTGGCATTGGATTACTGAGTAATTTGATCATTTTCACACATCTTAAAGACCAAATATGTGATTAACAAAATATATTTTACACAATATTTTACTTTAAAAAAGAAACTCAAAAACTAAACCCTAAGAAACAAGTCAACTATCGACCAAGCAATGATTAGTAGAGGGGTGTGCCAGACTTGGGAATTGAAGCTCATGCATGTTCTTCCTAGGCACGTGACATGGCGTGGAGACCGATTTGATCGGCACGTGCATACCACGTGAGAATTTGGGTCTACTGCCTACTCCTTAACAGATAAAACAGATCAAAAAAAAATAAAAAATAAAAATAAACAGATTATCTAGATCTAGATGATTGTTAGATTCATAACCTTCAAAAGTCAATTTCCGATTTTAAAATGGAAAATATTAATTAAATTTTTTTGAAGGTAAACGTAACTATTCCATTAATTCATAACATAAAACGTTTACATCACTTTACATCAA
>NC_044930.1:5178122-5181588 GCF_003576645.1 Ipomoea triloba
TGTAACACGCGTAACAAAATTGTCATTTGCAAGTAGGTAGAATAGCAAATTATAACATGAACCATGGTCTACCTTGCATTATAGGCCCTGGTCAAAAAATAACCTTCAGATTCTGTATCTTTTGTTGACACATTATGTGCTTGCAACTGAAAGTTTATGTATCTGTAACTATCATATTATGTATAAGCAATTATCAAGTTATTTATTTATATGTACAGAAACTTTTAACTGTAGATAAAAAAAATGTATTAACTGAAGATACATAATTTTTGTATTAGGATTTACAATGAAATATGAACCCTATGAACATTGGTCCATGGTATAGCAATTGGCAAATTATTGCATGGACCATGGTCCACACAGCTGTGTGGACCATGGTCCATGCAATAATGATTGATAACAATTGGGGTAGAATAGTTTCAATCGTTATACCCTGCACCACGGTGCACATAGCAATGTGCACCACATACGTAAAACGACGTCGTTTCGGTGTTAATGGACGCGGATGCGAATGACTCAAGGAATTCATTGTTTATAATACACATAATCATTATCAATAATACACAGAACGTTTGCCTAGAATACACAGAATGTTTGCCCAGAATACACAGAATATTGACACAAAATACACAGATGTTAGTGGACGCGGACGCGAATGACTCCATGGAATTCATTATCTATAATACACATAATCATTATATAAAATACACAGAACGTTTGCCTATAATACACAGAATGTTTGCCCAGAATACACAGAATATTGACACAAAATACACAGAACTCATCATCCTAACATTCGAATGCACAAACACATCACAACATGTGTTAATAACATGAATACACAGAATATTTACACAAAATACACATAACTCATCCTCCTAAACATTCGAATGCACAAACACATCACAACATGTGTTACTAACATTAAATCACAACATGTGTTACTAACATGAATACACAGAACGGTTGTCTAGAATACACAGAATGATTGCCTGGAATACACAGAATATTAACATAAATACAGAGACCGGCCGAAACGGGAAACATGATTTCCAAAAAAAATGGACGATTAGTTTACAATGCTCAAAACGACGTCGTTTAGGTACGTGGTGTACATTGCTATGTGCACCGTGGTGCACAGTATAATTTGCCAGAATAGGTTGGGTCCTAGGCACATACAATTTGGCTTGGTTTGGGCTTGCTCTAAGTTGGCTCAAAATGAACCATGACTTACATGGATCATAAATTTAAAAGACATTTTTAATATATTAAAGATATACTCCGTATTATTTATATATAGAATGTGTATTATTTGTGTATTGAGATTATATTATTTTATATACTGTCAAATATTGTACTTTTAATATGTTAAAATGTACATTTTATTCCTGATTCATAGAAAAATTTACCTATTTGACTAATTTGGTTAAAAGGTCGGAACTATATTTATTTTAAGGTTATTTAATTAAATAAGCCCAAATATATATATGTTTAAGGCTTACCTATACCTAGTAGGTCCAGAAGCCTGGACTATATATATAGCCTGCATATTAAAAAATTTATTTACAGGCTTAGGCCTAAACTCAAACTATTGACCTGATCCTCCTAACAAGCTAAAGTCTAATTTGTTAACCGACTAACCAGCTTGGTTAGCGTGAGTGACCATGTACTCTTATTTCTTAAGAGATCGAGAGTTCAAACTCCCTCTTGTATAAAAAAATCAATCTGACCATGATTTTACCCTTTAATTGAGCCGACCTCTTGCGAATGGGGATTAGTTAAAGTATGTACACCTCATGGTCTACCTAAAAAAAATTTGTTAACGGATTTATTTCCACCCCTATCTGCTGGCCTTGAATCACCAAATCGGTGTAGTGGTGTCTAATATGCGGTGGCATTGGATTACTGAGTAATTTGATCATTTTCACACATCTTAAAGACCAAATATGTGATTAACAAAATATATTTTACACAATATTTTACTTTAAAAAAGAAACTCAAAAACTAAACCCTAAGAAACAAGTCAACTATCGACCAAGCAATGATTAGTAGAGGGGTGTGCCAGACTTGGGAATTGAAGCTCATGCATGTTCTTCCTAGGCACGTGACATGGCGTGGAGACCGATTTGATCGGCACGTGCATACCACGTGAGAATTTGGGTCTACTGCCTACTCCTTAACAGATAAAACAGATCCAAAAAAAAATAAAAAATAAAAAATAAACAGATTATCTAGATCTAGATGATTGTTAGATTCATAACCTTCAAAAGTCAATTTCCGATTTTGAAAATGGAAAATATTAATTAAATTTTTTTGAAGGTAAACGTAACTATTCCATTAATTCATAACATAAAACGTTTACATCAACCGTTTACATCAACGATCAATGAAATGGTAAACCATTCCTTACAGTCAGACATAGAAACAACTTTTCTAACTATGCTATAGAAAACTTGAATCGCAGACTGTTTCATAACTAGGAAGCTATGTTCCTTCAAGGAGCTTAAAGCTTCATCAAAGATCTGGGTCTTCATCATCATTCTTTTTTGCTCGCCCATGATAAGATCAACACTTGCCGAAACCAAACTAAACGATTTATGCTAATGATAATGAAAAGCTCGTGAAAGTAACGAGAGGAAAAAGCCCGTGAAAGTAACGAGAGGAGAACACAATAATAGAGAAAATAAAAAGTGGTAAAGCCAAAATAGGGTTGGGAGTTCAAGACTACCAACACAAACCTCAATACCTACCTACTATTATTTTATTCAAAGGGAAAGAAAACAGAAGAAGAAGATTTGTGGCGATGGTCGGAGGCGGACGGGGCTGCAACGGTGGTCGGGACGGAAGAAGAGCGAGAGTAAACGTAGAAGGTGACCAAAACCGCCGGCTCAAAGCTCCATTAGAGCTCCGGCCGGAGGCCGGCGGTGGAAGCCGAAGTTGAGCAGCAGAGAAAAGCTTTTTGTTTTAGAGAGAAAAGGGAGGCAGCATTAGGGTTTTCAGAATATGCAAAATATTATTTAAATTAAATTTAAATTAAATCTTTTTAATCACACATTTTATCTCATATATAATAATTTATTGATTATAAGTAAATTAGCTAATCACATCAAATCAAAACTAAAACTATATAAATTCATGTTACACTACCATCCACATATCTTTATTCGAAGTATTACATGATGTAGAATATTACATAATTTTCTCAAAAGAGTGATTAAATGAGTAAAGCGTGATTTTTTTATTTTTGTGTCGAATTATTCAGCTATATATATTACATGTTTATAAAAAGAATAAGTGCAATGTTAATGAGAAGTTATTCAATTTTACAATCTGGTCGTCGAGACTTCGAGATGTTGACTTGTTTGAGATGGAAATAAAGAATATATAATATTGTAACCAAATAAATGATGCAATGGAAAATAGCCATGATATTGCAAGCCCTGCAAATCTAAATTATGTAATTTTT
>NC_044930.1:5181613-5184271 GCF_003576645.1 Ipomoea triloba
ATCGAGAGTTCAAACTCCCTCTTGTATAAAAAATCAATCTGACCATGATTTTACCCTTTAATTGAGCCGACCTCTTGCGAATGGGGATTAGTTAAAGTATGTACACCTCATGGTCTACCTAAAAAAAATTTGTTAACGGATTTATTTCCACCCCTATCTGCTGGCCTTGAATCACCAAATCGGTGTAGTGGTGTCTAATATGCGGTGGCATTGGATTACTGAGTAATTTGATCATTTTCACACATCTTAAAGACCAAATATGTGATTAACAAAATATATTTTACACAATATTTTACTTTAAAAAAGAAACTCAAAAACTAAACCCTAAGAAACAAGTCAACTATCGACCAAGCAATGATTAGTAGAGGGGTGTGCCAGACTTGGGAATTGAAGCTCATGCATGTTCTTCCTAGGCACGTGACATGGCGTGGAGACCGATTTGATCGGCACGTGCATACCACGTGAGAATTTGGGTCTACTGCCTACTCCTTAACAGATAAAACAGATCCAAAAAAAAATAAAAAATAAAAATAAACAGATTATCTAGATCTAGATGATTGTTAGATTCATAACCTTCAAAAGTCAATTTCCGATTTTGAAAATGGAAAATATTAATTAAATTTTTTTGAAGGTAAACGTAACTATTCCATTAATTCATAACATAAAACGTTTACATCACGTTACATCAACGATCAATGAAATGGTAAACCATTCCTTACAGTCAGACATAGAAACAACTTTTCTAACTATGCTATAGAAAACTTGAATCGCAGACTGTTTCATAACTAGGAAGCTATGTTCCTTCAAGGAGCTTAAAGCTTCATCAAAGATCTGGGTCTTCATCATCATTCTTTTTTGCTCGCCCATGATAAGATCAACACTTGCCGAAACCAAACTAAACGATTTATGCTAATGATAATGAAAAGCTCGTGAAAGTAACGAGAGGAAAAAGCCCGTGAAAGTAACGAGAGGAGAACACAATAATAGAGAAAATAAAAAGTGGTAAAGCCAAAATAGGGTTGGGAGTTCAAGACTACCAACACAAACCTCAATACCTACCTACTATTATTTTATTCAAAGGGAAAGAAAACAGAAGAAGAAGATTTGTGGCGATGGTCGGAGGCGGACGGGGCTGCAACGGTGGTCGGGACGGAAGAAGAGCGAGAGTAAACGTAGAAGGTGACCAAAACCGCCGGCTCAAAGCTCCATTAGAGCTCCGGCCGGAGGCCGGCGGTGGAAGCCGAAGTTGAGCAGCAGAGAAAAGCTTTTTGTTTTAGAGAGAAAAGGGAGGCAGCATTAGGGTTTTCAGAATATGCAAAATATTATTTAAATTAAATTTAAATTAAATCTTTTTAATCACACATTTTATCTCATATATAATAATATTTATTGATTATAAGTAAATTAGCTAATCACATCAAAATCAAAACTTAAAACTATATAAATTCATGTTACACTACCCATCCACATATCTTTATTCGAAGTATTACATGATGTAGAATATTACATATTTGTCTCAAAAGAGTGATTAAATGAGTAAAGCGTGATTTTTTATTTTTGTGTCGAATTATTCAGCTATATATATTACATGTTTATAAAAAGAATAAGTGCAATGATTAATGAGAAGTTATTCAATTTTACAAATCTGGTCGTCGAGACTCGAGATGTTGACTTGTTTGAGATGGAAATAAAGAATATATAATATTGTAACCAAATAAATGATGCAATGGAAATAGCCATGATATTGCAAGCCCTGCAAATCTAAATTATGTAATTTTTGGTGCTATAATAAACTAGGATATTGAGAATTGTTCAAAAACTAGCATATATTGGTTCCATTACTCTATGCTTTGATAGCAACGGAATGGTCACAAATCAGCACACTATCTTAATTATCTAATAACATATAAAACCCCAAAAAATCAAAATATTAGGAGTACCAAAAAAAAAAAAAAGGAAGATTAGCACACATCATAGGCAATTATAGGAGAAGTATTACTACTTCCCTATGTATATAATACAAAATACTAACACCTATCGAGGGTTGTTCGTCGGGACTGGTTTAAGTCAGTGGTGCCCGGTGACATTGGGCGCTGCTCGAGGAGGAAGCGCCACTGGTTTGGGCGGTTTGCATTGGTAGCACTTGGCGAAAAGCCCGAACGTGTCGATTTGTCTGACGAAATTGGTGACGCTAGCCCATCCCCCGAACCCGAACCCGACGACGAAAACCCAGCCCACTATGAAGATGTTGATGGCATACATGGCGGTCCAGCTGGGCATGAAGAATGGGGGCTTCTCCGCAGCATTCTGCAATGCCAACAAAAACCCCATCAATGACTAAAACAAACCCACCAGCAACTCATGTGAACCAAACATTCTAGTTTTCCGGATCACATGGTATACGACGTGGTACATTGCAACGTGTTGACAAATTGAGCCAAGACAGGGGAGGACTTATGAGGACCCAATTTTGGTACCAATCAATAATGTAACAGTTGTGCAGTTACTTTCATGGTGTGGTTTAATGGAGTCCCCAACTGGCCTGGACAGCTCATTTCAGACATTATCCAACACTTGGACTATACCATATAACTAAAAGGACCTCGCACCCATAATATCTTGTCTACCTATCAACATTTTCAAATCTAGGCCATTATC